>NW_006256342.1:51381-105889 GCF_000478725.1 Eutrema salsugineum | reverse complement strand
CCACTAAACTAATATGGGCCTTTCTACCAGTGTAACTAAGAACAGAACAAATCTGTCTGTCTTCAAATAGTTTCTGAATATGGCACATTACTTCTGTAATTTGTACAAGTATAAAGATGGATCATGGATGGTACGGTTTGTACAAATGTATGTGTAACACTGCCCGCTCATCAATACACAACATGATATTTTCTACAAGAATCATCCCTTAGCTTATATATAAGTTACATAAAACAAAGAAAAAACTTTATGTACAATCATCTCAATCCAAAAGATCAAAGTCCGATGCCGGACCAAGTCATGAACAACTCTTACCTCATAAGCCGAAGATGTTATGGTCATTGGCACCGAAAATAGCCCCGCCAAACTGCCTGGTGTTCAAGTCGCTTCCATCAAAGCGGTCGAGCCACTGCGCAGGGCTGGGATTCTCTGCCTCTTCCACCCACTCTGACACCATGTCAATGTCCTCCACGGCAATCGGGTCTGTCTCCAAGGTTATCATCCTCCCTAACCTGAGATTCTGATTCACGTACGCCAAGTTGTTCAGCATTTCTCTGTCAATCTTGTTTCTCCTTTCCCAGTGCATCTGCTGGAATGTGCTCCATTGGCGTTCCAAGCTGTAACCGCTGCAAACTTGACTCAGTATCCTGATAGCCACGCGCTGCAACACGGGTGCCGAGTCACCAAACTGCTCCCACCAGAGACCTGCGAAGATAGTTTTCTACCGACTCAGACTATCTCAGACATCTCCGATCCGTTCAGTTACTGAATATCAACACTCGGAATTCTGACTTTTAAATAAAAATTGATGATGCATGCATTAGGCGTACCTGGTGATACTGTATCCCTGGCCTCCATCGCCAGATTACACCCGAACATTCCTTTTGCCCTAGTGAAAGTGAATATCTGATTTGTAATATCACGCCGTAGATCGCTAGTGGGAAGAAGTTTTTCCAAGACCTTGAAAAAGTCTTCTTTCAAGGAAGCGAGGAACTTTGTCTCCGGGTTATACTGGATACTGGGGTTCAAGAATGCAGCCGCTGCATGAAGAGGTGAATGCAAATGGTCACACCACTTTGAATCAACTATGTCAGAAAAGACCTTATGCTTAGTCTCATCCATGATGTAGTATGTCCGTATTGACTCCTTGGCCCTCGACATTAACTCGTATATAGATCCCACACCAGGCTTCCCGCTAGAAACTTCCCTCAACACTTTGAGGAGAGGCTCAGAGACAGCCACACTTTCTTCCACAGCTCTCCAAAAATCATTATCCTCGAGAATAGCCACACAGGACATGCTCTGTGGTTTATTAGCGTGTGTGGAGTAGTCTGGGCTATTAAACATTTGTTTTAGCCTTGCTTTTTGCTTCATCATTGAATGTAATGACAGAAAGCTGGAGACGGATCTTGTGACACCGCTTCTGATGATATCTTGCCCACCTGTCAGCTTCTTCAGCAGATCTAGCACGGAGCTATTGTTGTACACAAACTTGGTAATCACCTGCGCTCGCAATATACATTGGTTGACCCAATCCACCTTGGAGAAGTCTTCGAGTATCATGTTCAGACACTGAGATGCACAAGGGGACACGAAAATGCCTCCATAGGTTTGCAGGATATGGTTAGAGATACCTGTGTAGGTGAAGCTATTGTCCATAATGATCTGCACAATATGTTCTTGTCCAATGTCTTGAATGATAGAATCAAAAAGATCAGCAAGGGATTTGGTGTTCTTGAAATATGAGGAGGCGTCGACAGACTTGTGAAAAAAGGTTCTGGAAGGTGAAGAGACGAAGAAGTTGATGAGTGCTCGTGCTTTGTTGTCAGACCAAGCCTCAGCGACGACGGTACAGCCAGTGGTGGCCCACTCCTTTTCAACCTCTTTGAGCTGTGAACCGATTTCAGATTTAACCCTGTCAAGCCAAAGGGTCTTGAGAGAGAGAGCACAAGGAGCAACGAATCCAGGACCACAGTTGGCAATGGCATCGAGCATGTGGTGAAAAGAGGAAGAGCGGGCAGCGCCAAAGTCAATCTTGTTGTCGAAGAAGAAAAGAGAAATGCTCCTCTCAGCAATCTCCTGAGCATTGGGTACAAGGATACTAGGAAACAGTCGGGAAGCAGAAGAAACTGCGTCTAAGGGAAGAGGAGGAGGAGGAGGAGCAGCAGATGATGCTAAAGGTTTAGTATCCTTGGTGGTGAGTGGGGAATCGTCCTTGGCGGATAATATGGATCGGACTCTATCGGTGACATCGTCCCTTACCTTGGCACATGGATTCACACCTTTGCTCGGGAGCCGAGAGAGATGGTGCTTCAACCTGCTGATGCCGCCATTCAGTACTCTTGAGCAAAACTTGCATCTCACCTTGTTCCCATCCATTTTCTCCGCGTATTCCCAGCATTTGTCCTTTTCTCGTACCACTGCCACTCATTTGCAACAATTTTCCGTTGATTATTTATATGCAAATCTCTCATTCTCAATCTCAATCTCAATTTCAATCTCAGGAGCTACTGACTTACTTGGGATTGTTCTTCGTCAGCTTTCACCTGCCCAACAAAAACTATCCCTCGGTGAGGTTGCAATGCCGTCGTTAACCAATAAAAGCAACGAACCACTGTAAAATCTAGATATGTAAGCATTTCAAATTTTCCCAGCCGGAAGATGAAAATCGACATGATTGCTTCTTCGCTTCCGGGAGAGAAACAACCCAAGCAGCTTAAAAGAGTATTTCATTCAAATTTGGGACGAGTATGAGAAATTGGGAGAGATAGTGCTTACACAGAACTGTACGGGAGAGATTCGATTCTTCTCGCCGGAACGAACTTCTGATAATTTTTCGCGATATTTTGCCCTCTGCGTTTCTCTTTTTTTTTTTCTTTCTCGTTGTCCATCTCTTCTCTAGTTCTGACATTGTGTCATTCACTTTTTTTTTTTCTTTTTTTTTGGTTGAAGTTGCTTAACACCTTTTTTTTTTTTTTCGATCAACTTAACACTCTCTTTAATTCAGTTTTATAGTACTATATTTTATTTGTTTGATTTGTTTTTTCATTTTATATATATAAACTATATATTAACATTCTAATCTCCAAAACCTATAAAGCCACATGAATTCTCCAAGCTGGTTTAACTCTTGCCCTGATTTTTGTTCCTTAATTTACATGGCCACATAAGTAGAAACTAAAGAAAGTAGAAAAAAACAACAAAGACAAATAATCAGTAAAAATTATCTTTTTTTTGTTATAAAAATGATCGTAAATATTTCATTTCCTAAAAGAAAAGCCATCAGATGCAATCAGTTGCACATACAAACACACTAAACATACACTACGAAGTACGAACGAGAGCCTGGAGTCGTAGATTATTAGGGATATGGAAGAAAACAAGAAAAAACGAGAGAAACAGTGGCTACACGCATAATTTTTTTTATAAGATGCTGAAAAAAACTCTTGAAACAAGGAAAGTGAAAGAATAGGAGAGGAGAGAAAGGGAGGTCAAAGTCATATGAGAAAGGAGAGTGTGTGTAAGTAAGCTTATCCTCAGCGGTAGCTACGATAGGAAGGGCTGTACATGCTGCTCTCAGCACACTGCTCCAGCTCCTTGGGCTGAGGCAACCTCGTGGCCAATCCTATAATTTTGTAAATGTTGTATGTAATTCACAATTCAAACACACATTATTATTATTACTATTACTATTATATCAATAATGTTGTTGTAATTCACATTTCAAACACACACTAGGGGAGGGTACTTACCCAGTTCATAGGCCTTGGCAGCAACCTTGGCTGCAATACGAGCTGATATTTTTCGGATATTCCTGAAGGGAGGGAATATCATCCCCTTCTCATAGTGCTCCTCCATCAGTTGCTCAGCCAAAGCTTCTGATGCGGCCAGAAGCATGTCATCATGAACCCGAATGGTCCCTGACATTATAAGCCCCAGTCCAAACCCAGGGAAGATGTATGCATTGTTCGCCTGTCCACACAAACGTCAGAATTCAACTCTCTTTATATCAGTTGTCAAATCCTATTTCTATAGCTTTCGTCACAACCTGTCCAGGCACAAACGTCTTTCCCTCATACTCTACTGGCGCAAATGGGCTTCCACTTGCAAAGATCGCCCGTCCCTGTGAATCAAAAGATTGACCTTGTAACCCAACCCACTTCTCTCTGGATCATGATAAATAACAATCTTAACAACTCCTCTACCTGACTCCACGTATAGGCCTCTTCTGCCGTACACTCTGACTGAGAAGTTGGGTTTGAAAGTGAAAGAATGATGGGTTTCTGTATACACCACATATTTTGACTTTATGGTCAGGACAACAGACAAAAATGCATATGCAAAAACTTCTTTCTTTTTCATGCAAGTTTTTATGCGGAAACAATATACCTCATTTAGCTCTGCCATGGTTTCCACCACATCTTGAGTGAATGTTTTACCTACTCCTGATGTTCCAATTAGAACTGTCGGCTTGATTGCCTGAATGAAAAGAAAAAGGATTTACCGTTAACGCTAAGATACAAAAAAAAAACAAAGCCTCTTCCTCAGTGATATGATCTTCTGCAGCAGAACAATGACCAACACACCTTGACGGCATCAACAAGTTCCTTTATCGGTTCATGGTCATGAGCCCAGGGCTTTTTGAAATGTTGAATGGATTCTTTCCGGGAGCTGACAATCAATCCCTACATACATGAATACGTGTGATTAGACTTAAATACGTGTAAAAGAGAGACGAATCCACATCTCATAGATTACCTTCGAATCCACAAGCCAAATGTTCTTCCGAGCCTCTTCCAATGGAATTTGGGACTACAGTCACCAGCATATATTTCATATAAGAAAACAGGTAGCTTGACAAAGCAAATGCACATAAGCTTATAGCTTACCTTCTTTGATATCTCAAGAGCAATTAGTTCAGCTATTCCAGTGCCAGCCTGCATCTCAAAGAAATGGGAGTAAAACTATGTAACAGATCGACGGAATGGCTTTTACTGAAAAGAAAAACCCAACCCTTACCTCTCCGGCGCCGAGGAAGAGGAACCTGTGGCTTGACAAGGATCCGCCAACAAATCTAAGAGCAGCGATAAGTCCCGCAAGCACAACTGATGCTGTGCCCTATATATGAAATCACAGTTTCAGAACATGGTAAATCTGTACTCCAAGCCGGAATTACCTCGTGTATCAGGATATACCTGAATATCGTCATTGAAAACAAGATGTGTTGTACCATACTTAGCTAACAGGTCAAAAGCATTATGGTTGGCAAAGTCTTCAAACTGCAAAGGAAGAAATGTATGTAAGGATAGGAAACTTGAGAAGATCGAAACAGTGGACTCGTGTTGGTGATGTACACTTATCCATGTGTTAAGCTAACCTGAATAACGACTTTCTCCCCATAGTTCTGCTTGACTGCTGTCATGAATTCATGCATAAGTTCGGAGTATTCCTGTACAAAGAAGAGGATTAAGGTTTCAGTTTCATCCTACTTTTCGCAGGACCGTTTTACTGAAAGATGCTAATTACCTCTCCTGTAGCTCTCCTTTGGCGGAGTCCTATGTAGAACTCATCGTTCAATAGCTTTTCATTGTTTGTCCCAACATCAATTGTTACGGGCAGGCACTGGCGAGCAATATACATAGTAGAGAGATGAGAGAATGTGGTTGAATGCAATAAAGCTGATTTCCCCCAAAACTATACTTACGGCGGAAGGCCGGACACCTCCAAGGGCTGTATACAGAGAAAGTTTCCCAACCGGAATTCCCATTCCCTGAAGACATTAATGATAGCAAGTAATGTGTCGGTTAGTAAGAAGAGAAACCAAAGACACGACAGCACTCGCATGAAAGACTCAGACAACTTGCCTGACATCCAAGATCCCCTAAACCTAAAATGCGCTCCCCATCGGTGACAACAATGACCTGGATGTTCTTCTCAGGCCAGTTCCTCAGCACCTCAAGAATCTTGCCTCTATTAAGAAGAAGGAAAAAAGTGTATACTCTGTTACAAAAAGAAGAAAGAATAGTAAAAGAGGCAGTTGATTTCCTTAAACTGAAAAGAACTCACTTTTCTTTCAAGCTGATAAAAAGCCCTTGTGGACGCAGGAAAATGCTACCATACTTCTGGCAGGCTTCCCCAACGGTTGGAGTATAGACAACTGGAAGCAACTCTTCGACATGATCGATGAGAAGCTTGTAAAACAGCCTCTCGTTGGTCTCCTGAGATAGAAAAGCGTGTTATGAATATGAATTGAGGTTTGGAAAGAAAGGCAGTTGTTGTTGGTTGAAGAAATATACCTGGAGATCCATCATAGCCATATACCTCTGCAAGGGAACTTGATACTGACGAAGAGTATGCATCATTTTCTTAACCTGAAGATCTTGGGAGATAACAGTAGGGGGGAGGAGGCCGCGTAGATAGTGAGCGTCGCGCTCCCTGTGGCTGAAGGCAAGCCCTTTGTTGTGATGTGGATCGCGCAACAACGTATACCCACTGCACCACATTCATATTCTCTTTTATTTTTGATGATGATGACACATACAACCTAAACAAAAAACAAAAAAAACAAAAAAAAAAACAATTGGAATCTGAAAAATGGAATTGAGATGTACCTGGCGACAGAAAGAGACCAAGGAGTGATGGGCATGTCCTCGGTGGCAGCGTCCTCGCCGTACACATCCTGAACTCCACCAGACACGGTTGATTTGGGAACAATATCGGCGGCGGCGGAGGTCTCGAGGGAGGAGGAGGAGGAGGCAGTGGTCTCAATCAAAACGCTGCCGTTAGGATCCCGGTTAGATCCGAGAGCGGAAAAGACTCTGAAGAAAGCAGGAGGAGAGGAGATTCTAGTTCTAGGCTGGCGCAGAGAGAAGTGGGTGGAACCCGGCTTGTTCTGTGAGAAGCGAAGCAGGGCAAACTAAAGATGATGTGAAATAGACATTGATGTAGAAGAATGGAGAAAACAAAGAAGATGTGAATTACCAGAAACGAGGAGGCACTGAGAGAGATCATTGCGACGGAGATGGAGAGAGAGTCTTGGTTATGTTATGTGATGTGATGTGATCGTCTCGCTCTCTCTTCCTCTCTTCCCCTCTCCGTATGGGATTCCTCGGTTCTATCACAATGTCGCTCTAAATCTGAGAGCTTCGCAAATGGCAGAGGACCTCCAATGGACGTGTCTTCCTTCCTCTTCTATCTCTTCTTCAATTGCGTTTCCACTCCTTCTTTTTTCACCTATTCCCATTGACCAGCGGTCCCTATATTGGTGCGCTATTGTAATTTGTGCCCTCAAAATTCAAAATAAAACAAATAAGAACCACTTTTTCTGGACTGTGGCCCCTTTTCTTGTCATTTCTTTTCAATTGGAATTGTCTTGACCAAAATAGCAAAAAGGATTAGATAGCAATAAGAGACGCACAGCACAAATGTTTTTAAGCGAATTTGCAACTACCGTCAATGTAGATGTAGTTGGTTTGGAATTTCCCCCTTCTACTCTTCTACTTGACATTTATTATTTTCTTTAAAGTTAGAGAAAATAAAAGAAAAGTCTCGTCCAACTTGTGTACTGAATGGACTCCTTTTGTGTCACACGCGATGACACGATGCCCATATTTAAGAGAATCCACGTCAGTTGGGCTCCAAAATATCTTGAGACCCACCACGGTTCTCTGGGTCCGGAAAACGAAAAACCCAATAAAACCACCATCTCAGAATGAATTTTACTGTAGGTTTGTGCACAAGAATACGTGGAGGAGCACTTGGATAAGCCTCGTTTCACACTACGAACATAGTCTCTTTTTTTTTTTTTTTTACGACACACTACCAACATAGTCTTCTCTGACATTTTGCTAAGAAGATAGTCTCGCCTGATCTCACCACATATCAAAAACCGGCCGAGAAACCAAATCCTTCTCTTTGACCTGCTTTTAAGCACAAAGTCATTAAGTTTCAGTTCTGTTCTTGAATTTATTTTTTTATGGTAAGCTCCAAATAAATTGGGATTTGGAACAACCTTCCTTCCTTCAACACCAAAAAAAAAAATACAAAAAGTTGCGTTCTCAAATCAACAAACAAAAAAAAAGGTGGGAGTTATATTACATCTGTTTCGTCATCATCTACACGACTATAATAATTAATAATTAAAAAAAAAATTAAAAATCATATTTGGCTCTAGAATACATGGTAGAAGAACAGAGAGCAGCATGTGTTATGCACATATTGTATATCATCACATAGGTTTATCTGGTCTGGAAGTTGAGAGTTCTGATGCAGAAGGCGAAGATGAAGGCGAAGAAGACGGTGAAGCCGACAAGGACTGCAGCGACAGGTCCCATAAAGTCAGACTGGAAGCCATAAGTGTCGTCAATGTATTGCTTGACGGTGAGGCCTGGAGGACCTCCGAGGACGGTGATAGGTGTCTCGACGTCTCCGTACTGTGAGACGATCAAACCATAGACGGTCCATGCGACGGGGCAGATCCAGTAGTACCAGATCCACCACTTGGGGATTTTGGGTCTTGGGATGAAGAAGCCCGAGAAGAGGTTGAAAATGCCGTAAAAAGCAGAGGCGAAGATAGAAGCGACTTGCTGGTTCGGTGTGAGGGAGACGGTCATCATGCCGTAGTAGGTCCAGTAGAGGAAAGAGAAGTAGCTGACAAAGAGGAACCAGAAGAACTTGGCGGCTTTCCACTCGAACCCAACCATGGCATAAACGATGAGTGAGTAGTAAGTGGTCTGCACCAGGACATAAGGCAGCTCACAGGTGACCTGGGAGATGGCGTATGGCATGGCTGAGTACATTCCTGCAGCCCTTTCCCTGTAGAACACAGTCCTCTCCACTGCCACCATCGGCTGTACCGTCGAGCAATTGTTTATCCCAACAAAGATAACTGCCGCATACAGTGCTCCTATCACCATCGTCAGGTCCCCTGCGTTGGATCTGTTTCCTCCGATTTGCCAGAATATGGTACCAATGAGGAGAGATGTTGCCAGTGTGAAGATGAACCGGACTAGGTTGTAGTCTGGGGATCTCCAATACGTCCACCACTGCTTCCATAGGCATGATTTGAACTGTCCCCATGTGTTCTGCGAGAACTGTGTTGCAAAGTAGAGATCAGACGCACCTGCCGGTGGTACACTCAGTTCTTTCACCAACGCTTTGTTCCGCCTGCGATGTTTAATGTCATTTATCTAATGATCAGACACACACATTGCAAAAAACAAACGAATAAAAAAAGAAGAAGCAACTTACTGGTGTAAGGCGGATGACTTGTACAACTCTGCAAAGTCAACTCCAAGCTTTAACTCTGCGGCTAGTGAGCTTGCTTCAAGCATCCAAGTGGCCGGGTTATACTTTTCTGGAATCTTGGGCACTCCTGGGAAGGCTTCGAAGTACTCCACCACCTTGTGAGAGTTTCGACCCAATGGACCCGCGTAGATCACTTGTCCTCCTCTCTTCATCAACATCAACTCATCAAACGCTTCAAAGATATCAATGCTCGGCTGGTGGATGGTGCACACCACGGTTCTTCCTGTGTCCACCGTGTTCCTAACTGCCCTCATCACGATAGCTGCTGCTCTCGCATCCAGCCCTGAAGTCGGCTCGTCCATGAAGATGATTGAAGGGTTGGCTACAAGCTCCACCGCGATTGTCAGCCTCTTTCTCTGCTCCGTTGAGAGCCCCGTTACTCCTGGTAAACCCACGATGGAGTCTCTCAGACTGTCCAGCTCTACCAATTCCATCACTTGGTCCACAAACATCATCTTCTCCTCTTTGCCGACTTCTTTTGGAAGCCGAAGGAAAGCCGAGAAAATCAGGGATTCTCTCACTGTGACTTGCGGGGAGTGAATATCAGTCTGCTCACAGTACCCTGAGATTCTAGCAAATGTCTCTTGAACCTTTGGGAATCCTGATATTCTCACATCTCCTTCGATATATCCGCCTGTTTTCCTTCCGGCCAAAACGTCCATTAGTGTTGTCTTGCCTGCACCACTCACCCCCATGAGTGCAGTCAACACTCCTGGCCTAAAAGCACCTGTCACACCTTTAAGCAGTTGCAGCCTGTTTTCTGTAACTCCTTGTTCCCTCATTTCCTGTACCATCAAAACACACACATATTTTTAGTATTTTTATCATATTTATTTGGTTTTGTCAAAAGATTCAATTGTATTCAAAGAACTGAAAGAATATGGTTACCGCAGGCATGTCAACAAAGTATCTGACTTCGTCAAAGGACATAGCCAGAGGAGTGAAAGGAAGAACCATTCCTCTCTTATTGCCTCCACCGCTGGATGCTTCAGCCGCAGAGTCTGCATTCCTACCCATTCTCCCCATTGCGACTTCTCCTGATAGCAGAGCAGAATGAGACCCCCCAAAACAAAACAAACAAAAAAGTCCAAGAAAACAGATGAAGAAATAATTACTTTTGTTCCCATCTGCAGTAGACAGAGATCTACGCATTGGATCTTTCCTCTGATCCGAGTCTTCATTTTCTTCTTCTGGAAGTAAACCAGACTTCTTCCCAAGAGCTGTAGTTACAAGGTACATATTAATTAGTCTATTTGTTTTTCGCTTGGTAGATGCAAACATAAATATCCACAAGAACTTACGGTTGAGATAGGTAAGTGCAAAAGTGAATAAAAGGTTGAAGAGGACTGTGAAACCAAGCAAGGCTCCAACTGCAATCCAGTACCAGTTTTTATTATTGTGGACATCCCAATTATTAAGCACCATGGTTCCGAGATTTGTGCTATTGTCAGAAGCCTGCAGTTTTTCAATAGTTTGACTCAAATAAGTTTACTACTATGATATGTTTGTAAATACAGAAAAAAAAAAAAAAAAGCAGCAAGCACTCATTCACTTACCTTTTTGTTCATCCATCTAGGAGCAAACATTTCATTGACCGTTAAACCGCTGAAAGCGTAGGTGAGAGGAGATATCCAGTAGGCCCACCTCCACCACTCAGGAATCTCACCATGTGGAAGAAGGAAGCCCCCGAGCAAGAAGACGAGAAGCAGAGTGAGAGCACCACCAGTATTAGCTATCATCATGGTTCTGCACACAGAAGCAATCAACCTAAAGAGTGCAGCAGCCATTTGTTGAATCAAAAACACCAAGAGAAACTGCTTGAAGAAGCGGCCTGCGTCAGGTGCAAAACCGATGGAATAATAAGTCACCACCATCCATGCTGTGGATTCGAAGATCGAGGTTGGAATCCCGAGCAAGAAGGTGGGAAGGGTGAACGTCCAGGACGGATAAAACAGGAGGTCCCTCTGTTTGTAGAACACCGGAAGTCTCGAGACCATCATAGCCATCTCCGCAAACCCATTAAACATGTTGATGATCATTCCAAACAGCAATGCTCCGATGTAGAGGTTGGCATCAGCCTCGTTATTCGTGTTCATTTCGGTTCTGAGGAAGAGGGTAGACGTGATTGCTGCGATGATGATGATCTGCACGGTCTTGAAGACGTAGAAAAAGGCGTTCCGCTGCATGAGCAGCCACTCTTTGTCCCAGCAGCTCTTGAGAAGCTCCCTCTTAGAGACTGAGTACTTGTCGAACACAAGAGCTGCTTTGTGGCCGCGAGACTTTTCGTACGGTACTGAGAGCTCGTTGGAAAGCTGCTTTCCGACGTGGAAGCCCTTGAATCTGCTGGCAAACTCTGAAACTGGAATGTAGCGGTAAGGTCTGTTCCGGTCCACCCAGTATTGTTCCTGATCTTTTTTGGAGGTGACCTGTGCAACACGCAACAATGTTGGTCTCTGTTTTTGTGAAGGGACGGCGAATATATTGTATGAAGAGCCAAAGAGAAGAAGAGAAAGGCGTAATTACCTCTTGCAAAAAATCAGCGGTTCCTTTTCTCTCGGGACACTTGAAGCCAAAACTCTCAAAGAAGTCGAGAATGTGGTCTCTGGGGCCTTGGTACACGATCTGACCCTCGGACAGCAAGATGATATCATCGAATAAGTCAAAGGTCTCAGGAGCAGGCTGGAGGAGAGACATGAGCACGGTGGCGTCTGTGAGGTGAACGATCTGCTGAAGGCACTTGACGATTTGGAAAGTGGTGGAGCTGTCCAGACCTGTGGATATCTCGTCCATGAACAGCGTTTTAGTAGGCCCCACAATCATCTCACCGGTGGTGACACGTTTCTTCTGTCCTCCGGAGATACCTCTCATCATGTCGTCTCCAACTACGGTGTCCTTGCATATGTCAAGCCCAAGAATCTGTTGCATTCCACGGCAAGAATCAGTTTTACTTTCTTTTCTTTTTTATGATGATATATTAATTGTGCGTGCTACAAAAAGAGCTAGCAATAAATGAAGATATCAAGTAGTAGTTAACAAGGAGTGGGGCTCACTTTGAGAGTGTAATCAGTGATGAGACTGCTCTTAACACCTTGAGCAGCGGAGGCTTTCATGAAGAGATCAACATCGGCTTCAGGGAATATCCCAGCGTCTTTTTCTCTCCTTGCGAGCTCGTTCAACAGATCTTCATGAAGAGAGAGAGAGAAATCCGTTCAAGAAAACCATAACCAAAATGAAAATGGAAAAAAAAAAAAAGACTTGGAAGAAGCAACAAATGATGCATACCGTAACGGGTACCAACGCCTTGGCACCTGGCGGAGAAATCAAGAGTCTCCTTAACGGTCATGATGCCGACGTGGAGATCGTTCTGGCTAATGTAGGCAGAGGTTTTCCGGGGAACAAACTCGTCGAGGCGGTAACCGTTGTAGGTGATATCACCAGAGACCTGGAGGGCTTTGTCGAGTTTGCCGGCGAGAGCCAGGAGAAGAGTGGTCTTACCGGAAGAAGGGGGACCCAACAAGAGGGTCATCCTGGAGGGCTTGACGCTGCCAGAGATGTCTTTGAGGATGGTGAGCTGAGCTTTCTTGGCAAACTCAAGGCCGACCATTCCCAGAGCAGACTCTGCCATGTTCCTGACGACGTTGAGAAGCGTTGGGAGAGATCTGTTTCCGGTGTAGCAGTCGGCTTTGATGGTCAAGTGCTCGTACCTGACCTCGACCGTTGGGAGCTTGATACCGACCCTGTCGATCCTGTTCCTGAGCTTGGTCAAGATCCGCTCGTTGTCTTGCTCGGCGACCTTGAAGACCATGTCGATGAACTTCTGGCGGTCCTCGCCGTCGAGCTTGGTGACGTCGACCTCCTTGCTGAGGAGCTGATTGCCGTAGACGTCGTCCTCCACAACGGCGGTCATGAGGGTGGTGCGGAGGCGGCTGTAGGTGGGCAGTTTCTCGATGGCAGCCCATTTGAGAGCCTCTTCGTCGTCGTTGACCGACTGCGTGCGTCTCGAACCGCCGGCGGAGAAGATGTCTTCGAGGTTTCTGCTGGCTCTGCTCACGCTCCGGCTTATGCTTCGCCGCATACTCCCACCTCCGCTGCTTAACGGAAGATTTGGGTTGTAATCCATTCTCTCTTTTTTCTTGCCAGAAAGTCAATTTGATCTTGTCTTTTTAACTCAAAATTGGTCGGAGAAACAGAGAGGTGGTCGGAGAAACAGAGAGGGAGAGAGAGAGAAAGTGGGGAAGGATGCAGAGATGAAGGTTGGGATTAGAAAATGGATAAATAGGGAGGCCAGTGAAGAACATCAAGGTGGACTTTTCCTCAGTTACTTCTTTCTTTCTTTTCTTTACTTAAAAAAAAAAAAAAACTTTAATTTTTGTCGTTAATAATGTTTATTATTCAAATGCGAGGTGCTGATCAAGATGATGGCGGCGGCTCCCAAACGCCCTTTATTTATTATCATTAAATTCACTCTAATTATTTAACGTTTTATTTTCCTTTCTTTTGTTATAAAACTTAACTAATTATCGATTCTGTTATCTTCAAAGTCAACAAAAGATAACACAACAAGTGCTCCAGCGAGTAAGGTTGAGTCTTTCTTCCTTCTTTCCTTTTTTTTCCTTACTTTTTAATTCTTACAAATGTCTCTACATGTTTGAAGTCTTTGTGTTCTGGAAACTGAGAAATTGGGGACGAACAAGTCAAACATTTGTGATAGACCGGAATCAGATGGTGGGAAAAGCATCTGCGAGATGGTAAATTGATAATTAGTTGGAAATTCACAACTTGGGTTTTTTAAAGGAAACAGAGAATGGTTGACTTTGGTCAACAGATTCAAATTCCATACCAAGTACTAGTTTGAAGCCGAATGAGAAAAGTCAAACAAACATTTTATATATAATATACATATATTATGTTTACAGCTGTTTTTGTTTGTTGCGGCAATCACTCTTTCAAGACTTTTCAATTCCCTTTTTTTTTTAACTCTCTTTACAAACGAATTCACCCTCATTTTTTATTTTATTTTTACATTTCTTCTTCTTTTTTTTAATTATTTCTAACACTTAAATTTGTCCTCTTTTGTATCAGGGATAGGGACGGTGACTATCGAAAGGACCTCTGATCAGTTTATTTACGCGAAAGTGGTAAGTGGAGTGGATTCTTTACAGTTGATAGTTGTTTACGCGGCGCCAACTGTGAGCAGAAAGAGTGGGCTCTGGGGTGAGCTGCGCGATGTTATACATGGGGTTGATGGACCTCTCTTGATTGGTGGGGACTTTAACACAATTGTGAGATTAGATGAACGCACAGGAGGCAATGGGAGACTTTCAGTGGACTCTTTGGCGTTTGCTGAGTGGATAAATAGTGAATCTCTAATTGACATGGGATTTAGAGGTAACAAGTTTACCTGGAGAAGAGGAAAGGAAGTACAATATTTTGTGGCTAAACGATTGGATCGTGTGTTGTATTGCGCGCATGCGAGGCTGAAGTGGCAAGATGCGTCGGTGACACACTTACCATTCTTGGCTTCTGATCATGCCCCTTTATACATCCAATTAAGTCCGGAGATAGGACGTGATCCGAGAAGACGCCCGTTCAGGTTTGAAGTGGCATGGTTGAATCATATAAGTTTCAAAGACCTACTATCGTCCTCATGGAGGAGTGATATGACTACTCCAGAAGCGTTGAGAATACTTCGTACGACGTTGAGGAAGTGGAATAGAGAAGTGTTTGGTGATGTCCACAAACGGAAAAAGAAGTTGTTGTCGGATATCACAGACATACAGAACCAATTGGATACCGCACAGACTGATGGGTTATTAAAGCGAGAGGAAGAGTTGCTGCTAGAACTCGATAAAGTTCTGGAACAAGAAGAGACCATTTGGTTCCAAAAGTCCTGTGAGAAGTGGATCGCACATGGGGACAGAAATACGAGTTTCTTTCACACGTCTACAGTAATTAGACGCCGGCGCAATCGTATTGAAACCTTAAAAGATGATGAGGGAAGATGGGTATCGGACCCGAAGGAGTTGGAGACATTGGCACTCACCTACTACAAGCGCCTTTATTCGATGGAAGACGTTGATCCTGTAGTAGAGAAGCTGCCTCAGCCTGGGTTTCAGCGTTTGACTCGAGAGGAGAAAGCTGAACTGAGCAAACCTTTTATCGGAGTGGATGTGGAAGTTGCTTTGCGTAGCATGGGCAAATTCAAAGCCCCGGGACCAGATGGATATCAACCCGTGTTTTACCAATCGTGTTGGGATTATGTTGAGGAATCGGTGACCAAGTTCGTTCTGGATTTCTTTGCAACAGGAGACTTACCCCCAGGAACGAATGACGCGCTTCTAGTATTAATTGGTAAGGTGGGAAAGCCGGAGAAGATAACCCAATTTAGACCAATTAGTCTATGTAATGTGTTGTTTAAAGTGGTGACTAAAGTGATGGTGCTTCGACTGAAACGCCTAATGCCGAAGTTAATCGGACCTGCTCAATCGAGTTTTATTCCGGGAAGGCTGAGCACGGACAACATTATGGTAGTGCAGGAGGCCGTGCACTCTATGAAACGTAAGCAGGGTCGAAAAGGATGGATGCTCCTGAAATTAGACCTGGAAAAGGCATATGATCGGATCCGCTGGGATTTTTTGGAAGACACACTTGTTGCGGCAGGCTTCTCGGATTTATGGGTGAGATGGATACTGAATTGTGTGACGGGACCTGAAATGACGGTGTTGTGGAATGGTGAGATAACTGAGCCGTTCAAACCTATGTGCGGTTTACGACAAGGCGATCCCTTGTCGCCATACTTGTTCGTGTTATGTTTAGAACGGTTGTGCCACCTGATTGATGCTGCTATAAGCAGAAAGGAATGGAAACCGATCCGATTGGCGCGTGGAGGTCCTCTTTTGTCCCATATTTGTTTGCCGATGATTTGATACTGTTTGCGGAAGCTTCAGTTGCTCAGGTTCGAGTGATAAGGCGGGTTCTCCAACAATTCTGTGTTGCGTCGGGTCAGAAGGTGAGCTTAGAGAAATCAAAGATCTTTTTCTCTAAGAATGTTTCAAGGGAATTGAAGGCTCTGATTAGTAATGAGAGTGGAATCCAAGCCACAACAGATTTGGGTAAATACCTCGGCATGCCGTTTTACAGAAAAGAGTGAATAAGGAAACATTTGGTGAGGTTTTGGAGAGGGTTTCTTCGCGCTTATCTGGATGGAAGAGCCAGTGTATGAGTCTTGCAGGGAGGATAACACTAACCAAGGCAGTGTTATCATCGATTCCCATTCATACTATGAGTGTCATATTGATGCCTCAAGCCACATTGGATGCTTTGGATAAGATATCACAGTCATTTGTATGGGGTAGTACAAGAGAGAAAAGAAAACAACATCTTGTCGCATGGAAGAGAGTGTGTAAACCGAAAAGAGAGGGAGGTGTTGGTATTCGTAAATCCAAAGAAACGAATATAGCACTTCTCGCAAAAGTTGGTTGGCGTCTGCTTCATGATAGAACAAGCTTATGGGCTATAGTGTTGCGGAGTAAATACAGAGTACAGGATACTCAAAACCTCACGTGGATTAAACCGAAGGGTAACTGGTCCTCTACATGGCGGAGTATAGCAACAGGGGTACGGGATGCAGTGTTACAAGGGCAAGGCTGGGTGTTGGGTAATGGAAAGGATATCCAATTTTGGAAGGATAAGTGGCTCACAGACTGTCCTCTCACGGACTTGGTGGTAACTGAGATACCCGAACAAAGATTGAATGACAAGGTATGGGATTTATGGAGTGATGGAGTGGGTTGGTTGTGGCGAGATATTAGACCATATGTCAGGGAGGATGTATGTCTACGGATGGGATCAGTGGTTTTAGATAATATCACAGGGGCTCGCGATCGACTATCTTGGAGGCATAGTATAGATGGCTGCTTCACGGTTAAGTCGGCTTACGATTTGTTAACTCGGGATAGTGAACCGCGTCAGAATATGGAGAAATTCTGGCACCGTGTATGGTCTGTAATGGCACCTGAGCGGGTTAGAGTTTTCTTGTGGTTGGTGGGGAATCAAGCCATCATGTCGAATTCGGAAAGGTATCGAAGACATCTTTGTGATTCTTCCATATGCACAGTTTGTAAGGGTGGTGAAGAAACTATCATTCATATCTTGCGGGACTGTCCGGCCATGGCTGGAGTTTGGAGGCGAGTTGTACCAACCAGTAAAGCTCTGAATTTCTTCTCGATGTCGCTCCTTACATGGGTATATGACAATCTTGGTAGCACACTTGAGGGGTGGCCAACTTTGTTTGTTATGACACTTTGGTGGGGGTGGAAATGGCGGTGTGGGAATGTGTTTGGTGTGAATGGCAGATGTCGTGATAGAGTTAAGTTTGTTAAGGACTTAGCTAAGGAAGTTATAGCTGCTACCACGTCGGCGAGGGGGTCGCGAGTGATTCCGGCGAGGGAGGAGCGATTGATAGCTTGGAAACTACCACGAGCTGGGTGGATGAAAGTGAATACGGATGGGGCGTCTCAAGGAAATCCGGGGAGAGCATCGGCTGGTGGTGTCCTTCGGGCTGAGGATGGAAGCTGGATATGCGGTTTTGCGCTTAACATTGGCATATGCTCAGCACCGTTGGCAGAACTATGGGGCGTGTACTATGGACTATATATGGCTTGGGAGAGGCGGGTGACTCGTTTGGAGTTAGAGGTGGATTCGAAGGTGGTGTTGGGTTTTCTTACGACAGGGATTAGCGAGGCTCATCCGCTGTCTTTCCTGGTGCGTTTGTGCCATGGCTTTATATCAAGAGACTGGAATGTCCGGTTTTCTCACGTGTATAGGGAAGCTAATCGTCTTGCGGATGGATTAGCTAACTATGCGTTTTCTATTCAGTCAGGTTTTCATTCTTTTGATTCTATTCCTAGTGTGGTTAATTTTATTTTTGTGGATGATGCGCATAGAACTTCGTTTCCACGGCGAGTTTGTACTTAATTTTTGGCATGAATAAATTGAGGGACGCAATTGCTTCCCTCTTTCCCACCAAAAAAAATTGTCCTCTTTTGTTGGGTGTCGGGCATAACATCTTTGACTCTACCCGTGACTCTACATAGGAGGAATGCAAATATTGTATCCATAACATTATATATCCTCATTGCAACCAAAGATACGCCCACGTGATTTTGATTAGGAGTGTTAAAATACAGAATCCTGACCAGAGGAATGCTTCTATATTATTATTTAACTCAATAATCATGCATTCCAATATTATTGATTGTAACAGCTGTGACCTGTCATTAATTGTGTGAATTAAAAACTTGAAACGAGTGCAATCATGGATATATATTTTTTATGATTCGATGAAAGCCTGTTTGCTAAATGACCGGAGAGAGGCAAGGAAACGGCCCAAATTGGGTCCATGGACGATTAGTATGTATATGAGTATATCTCTCTCTCTCTCTGTAAAGGAAAGGAGAAAGTTGAAATGGGACATGTACATATAAGAAGAAATTTGAGAGGATGAAAAAAGCAAACAAAAGAATTGCATCCCATCATTATGTCCTTGCTTTGTTTAACAAACCTTTTTCTTTCTTCAATGACCCTTCCTCTTCTACATATTATTAACCAAAAAAAGAAGAGAAAAAAAAGACGTAGAAGTAGAAGTAGTAACTAAACTAAGGAAGACCAAACAAATTTAAAATGGGAGTATCATCTCCTGATTTCCGAGCTCCTCCTCCCTCCCCCGTGGCTTCCAGCCGCCGTGCCTCATTCACGGCTAACGAAGACGTCCTCTCGGAGTTCTTGGATAAGTGTGGTCGAGTCCCAAATCTTGTATTGCCCGACAAAGTCTTCCCCAAGCACAGATTCCTTCTCAAGCCTCCCTCCTTCGATTTCCTCCGGCTACGCTCCCAATCGGCCCTCCTCCTGGATGCCATCTCCACCATCGGTTGTTTTCAGCTCACTAACCATGGCGTTCCAGAGTCTACTGTGAGAGCTGCCATGGCCGCCGCTGACCAATCCATTTCCCAAGATGACACGGAGGAGTTGGTGTTGTATAAAGATGATATCGCTGATCAACAGACGGAGAGACCTGCTTATTATTCACATTTGAGGTATGAAAACAAAAGGTCTAAGATTGTAATTCTGGAATGAAAGGACCTAATATATGAATGATACAGGGAGTTGATGGGTGAAGCAGAGAGGATAGGGAAAACGATGAGAGAAATGCTAGGAGTGAGAAGCCAACAAGAAGAAGGTGTAGGGGTTTGCTACGTGAAGAAGCATAATAGCAAAAACGAATCAAAAGGGTTTGAGGAAGAAGAAGCGATAAGGTTGCTGATAAGAGGGTATGATGAGAAACATTCTCTGTGTCTCAGCTTCTGCCATGCAGAGTTCCACGTCTACTCCAAGAGAGGTTGGGTCTCCTTCTTCCCAAGTCCAGATGCGGTCGTGGTTACGGTCGGAGATCAAGGCTGGAGCGGCAGGTTCAAGGCTGTTGTGGGGAGGCCCCTTTGTCTTTACAGATCAGATCATGCATCTCTTCCTCACCATTTCCTTTCTATCTCCTTTCTCTACGCTACGTTGTCTACTACTACTACTCTCCACAACAACAACAACAACCACCTAAGAATTACTCAGCAGAAGAAAAAGAAGACCATTTCCTTCTCCCAACAGCTCCTCTTTGCTCTCTTTCTCACACTCCTCTTCCCTTTCTTCCTTCCTTAATCATTTCATACTTCTTGCTTCCTCTTTAATCATTTCCTTTATAAACAACAAGTGTGTGTGTGTGTCTCAATATCCTTTTACCCTGCATTGGAGGGCCCAAAATATTAATTTTAAAAGCCCACTAGTTCCATATAATGTTAAAATTGCCAGCCCAACCCCTTTGTACTATTTACTTTGCAAATGTCAGATTGGTTTGCAGATGTTTGACACTAACAAGAATCAGATTGATACTCTGCAATATTACTACGTAACCCAAGAATCAAGATTGATAAATAAACATATATTCATCTCTAATATCTCAGATCATGGAAATGTGCCGCACAGGCTAAAACTGCTATACATGTAATTTTGATTTATAATAGGTAAGTAGTTGAAACTATACATATATGTATATATATAGTTAACGCAGCAATGGAGACAACATGAAGTCTAGAGTTATTGTGAACTTAGCATATACTAATACATAATATGTATGCATGCACGTGAAGACGTGATCTCCCCCACTTTACAATTATCGTAAAAAAGTGAGTTTAAACATAACCCGTTTCTTTTCTTTTTTTTTTTTTTTGGGAGTTGGAAATATTTACATGTTTTAAATTTAAACTTCATAATGAGTGGTCTTCTTCGAGTCCATGTTGTTCCTCAATTTTGTGCGGTTACACAAAATCCACACACACGTGACCTACCACTGTCTTTGGGATCGACATAGTTCCTTTTACTTACCCTCCACATAATTATTTAGCTCTAGCTAGCTTTATCCACTTAATCGTTTGTATCTCCACTTTTGGCTCGCATATGTCTCATGTCTTTTTATAGCTCAGGTTCTGATAGTTGGTCCATCCGATTTTTGATCTCTAACGAAAATGAATTAGAACGCAATGACACACCAAGTATTATAATAAAAAAGAATGACGTACACCAAATCCAGTAGAGATCAGTGACAAAGAAGCGTTGTTATATATTTTAATCCCCATGGACCCCATATATAGTTATATAACTCAAGATATATATATAATACTTTGGAAGAGTTGTAGTTAAGGGTTGCTAGCTGCCAGTTGCAAAGGTCGCACGTGAATTGGCGATCAGTACATGATGGTTTCATTAATTAGTATCGTTGTGAAAAGTAAAAAGAAAGTAAAGAGGTCGCTATTGCATGAGCACGTACGTGAGATGGCAATGGTGAAGCACACATGAATGAACTCGACTCCTCGACCGCTTATAAATACAAAACCTTATCGAGACATATATCTCTATATTGAAATAACTAAAACAAAAAAATGGCAGCAAACGGGGGAAGAAGGAAGAGCGTGAGCGGAAGCGTGGTGAAGCCGCCACCACCACCAAAGCTAGCGAAGGAGTCACTGCATAGGACACTATCAGACATATCGTTGGATTTCAAAAGAGGAGGAGGATTAGGAGGAGAAGAAGGGAAAGGGCTGGTGGCGATAGCGGAGGTGGAGAAGGCAAAGTGCGAGTGCTGCGGGATGAGGGAGGAGTGCACGATGGAGTACATAGAGAGGGTGAGAGAGAAGTTCTTGGGAAGGTGGATATGCGGTCTCTGCTCAGAGGCGGTCAAGGAGGAGAGGGAGAAGAAGGAGGAGAATGGGCTCGAAGGGGCCTTGAAGGAGCACATGAGCGCCTGCCTCAGGTTCAACAAGCTTGGGAGGGAGTATCCTGCTCTCTTCCAAGCCGAGGCCATGAGAGATATGCTCAGGAGAAGCACCAGGGGCCAGTCTATTAGCCCTCAACCCACCTCTACTTCTCTTCACAATAAGCCCGCCATTTCCCGCACTTCAAGCTGTATTCCTGCCATCACCAGGGACCTTCATTGATTATTAACCCTTTCATTTTACACACTCTCTCTCTTTCGCAATATATATATGTATAATTAGCACTTGCTTTGTCTAATACTATAATCATAACGTTTAATTTAGTAGTCCCTAATAATAAAAACGAGATATATTCTCCTGATCCACCTGGTCAAGTGTGTGTCCTTTAACTCCTCTAGTTTCGTTTTTCTCAAACCAAAATCAAATTACAAAAGGGACCAACGATTTACTATGTACTAGTATAATTTTACAAGTTATTTACCAACTAACACGGGGAAAGGCACAAGATGCCCTCTGTTGTAGGCCAGTATGGAAATCTAACAGTTAGTTAAGTTAATAAACTGGACTGGGCTATTCAACAGAAATTACTAATGGGCTATTCATAATGGATCCTTATGAGACGTGTTCACTGTTCGTTGGTTGTATAGTATCCCCTTCCACTCTTTCCATGGGATATATTTATGATAATGATTCTGTTTGTTCTGTTGGATTGAGGATAGGTTTAACTTTTAAATGTATGTGGTTCCTCTTGATATAGTCATATTGAATGAAGAGAAATGTGAAAATATAAGAAAGAAAGAAGATAATGCAAATGCCATTCAGAATCGGGTCATTTGCATTGTGCGTCTTAATAATTAGTAGACATGATGAATGAGGCACGCTAATTGAGTAATTGTACATAGTGATAGGCAAGTCCCAACAGAGTAGAACTGTAGAAGGTATGTTTTATTTTTCATTATCTTTATTTTTTTCTACCTAAAATAAGAAAAGAAAGGAATGTGGCTTGAAATATGGGAATTCACAGTTTTCGTCCCTTTTTTTTTATAAGAAATACGAAGAAGAAGAAGAGAGAGAATGAAAAAGGAGAGGAGGAAGCAACACGAAAAAGGTGAGGGAGAAAAGGGAGTACTTGTATAAGAGAGAAATTAATAAAAAAAAAGAAAGAGTGAGTCGGTGTGTGCGTTTCATAAAACAATAATAATAAGAATAAGAATAGAGGGCAGAACCAAAAAAAAAACAGGGGGAGATCGAATGAACAGAAGTGGAGAGGAGGAGGAGGAGGAGGTGGTGGCCGAGAAGAGGAGGAGGAGGAGGAAGAGGGAGGGGGTGCAGGTGGCTCTCAGGGGAGGCTGCCTGGCTGCTTCAGCCACGGCTATGGCGGTGATGCTGACGGCTACAGAGGAGGGAGTGGCAGACGTCTATGGCTTCAAGCTTACTCTCAACTCCAAGTGGTCTTTCTCTCCCTCCTACCAGTAAGTCTTCTTCTTCTTCTTCCATTCTGATTCCTCAAACCTGAATGCATTATAGAAAAAAAGCTAGATCATACTCAAGTTATAATTAATTACTTTCTTTTTTATTAAAAAAAAAAAGGAAAGTGAAAAATGTGTTTTTTCAGATGCCCGAAATTCCGGTGAACAGAAACACACCCGTGAACCCAAAAAAAAAAAAAAAAACATGACATGACATTGTTGTGTGCACCACTTTTAAAGTTTTATTCTAATAAGAGTGAGTTTGGTGTGAAGGTTTGTGGTGGGGGCATGCACAGCGACCATGCTATACTCCCTGTTCCAGCTCTGTCTCGGTGCTTACAGGCTCCTCACCGGATCTCTCATTACACCCTCCCGCTTCCAAGCTTGGCTTTACTTCATCACCGATCAGGTTCCTCATCTTCCCTTGTCCCTTTGCAGTTCCTCAGACTGTAACCCTTAGATATGTGCTCTACTCTCTGTGTGCGCAGCTCTTTGGCTATTTGATGATGAGCGCTGGATCAGCCGGTTTTGGAGTTACCAACCTCAACAAAACCGGCATCAGACACACTCCTCTCCCGGACTTCTGCAAGACCCTTTCTTCTTTCTGCAATCACGTCGCCCTCTCTCTCCTCCTAGTCTTCCTCTCATTCATCTTCATCGCCTCCTCTTGTCTCTTTAATGTCCTTGTGCTCTCCACTCCCTAGTCTTATGGACTCTCTCTATCCTTGTTGCTTTATATATATAGACAGACTCTACTTACGGTCACTTGCATTCCCAAAACAATGTATCTGCTTATTTTTTTTGCAAGTGTAATTCTCTCTAGAGAAGCACCACAAATTACAACATCCAAGATGCAATACAAGTTACAAATAACATCCAATCAAATTTTGGGTAGAGAGATGTTGATCCCTAGATGTGAGAGATCCTTAACGAGTGAATCTGCATCCGCAAAACATAGCCCACGCATCCCTATCTCTATAGCAGACTTGACGTTGGTTGGCCTGCGTACCAGAAACTCCCTCAGTCAGGTCAAAATGGTGGTCGAGTCAAGTTAAAGAATACAAAAGCCAGTCCTAACCTGTCATCAATGAATATACAGTCGCAAGGTTCGACTCCGAGATGTCCTACAACCTCGAGATAGAACTCTGGATCAGGCTTTCTCTTTCCTAAAAGATAATTAAAAACACACACATGAGGAGTTGTTTTTTTCTTGGATGGGGATGATAAGCGATAGGTAGTAAAAGAGGCAAAAGATGTGTGTTGTACCAGCATTACAGGAACAAAACGTCCACGATAAGTAGGCAGAAAGCTTTAACTTGTCTTCGATGATTTTGTACCTACGTATATGGATGAAATGAAACACAAGAGTCAACATATAGATGAAGCTAGCCGGTTGCCCATTAGAAAGACAGTTTGAACCGAGAGGGGATGGGAAACCAGATGGGATAATTGGTGAAAGCATGAATCTCAAAGTTGTCAGCTTTCAAAGTTTGAAGAAGCTCTTGCATGCCATCTAAGTAGGAATATCCTGATCTCATGCACTCCTTTAGCCCTGCAAAAAGAGAAAAAATCCTTTGATAAAAAGAGGATTTGATTAAAAGGATAGGTACTAGAAAACCACTTTCTCTATAACTCTCACCTTCCAAATCAAAGTCCCTCCCATCAGTGAAGAACTTAGTTGCTAGCTCCTCCTAAACGATGATGCCAAAAAGTCAAACCAGGAGATAGATATATAATCAAGTGGGAGATATATGTTGAGATCGGTACCTCATCAATCAAGCCATTTTCAAATTCGATCCACGCCATAGGGTGCTTGCAATCTAACAGTTGCTTCATTGGCATTCTGAAGATTACCAGAGGGAGGATCAATCAATTAATCAAATCGAACCAATCCAATCGAATCCAATCAAAATGAATCAATGGAGCAGGAGAGATCGGGTGAAGGATTGAACCCGAAGAAGGCCGGAACGTCGTGGTAGAAAGGGTCGCGGACGATGGTGTCCATAACGTCGAAGAGGAGAACAGGGAGCTTCCTTTTCGGAGAGACATCACCGGCAATGCTGCCACCAAGAGTGCAAGAAGGCGTAGCCCGATCACGATTCTTCCAGGTGATGTTGGGTTTCAGGCTGAACAACTCCGTCGATGTATGCATCGCCGCCGCCATCAGAAGAAATCCCTTCCTCTAATCTCAGATCTGATCATCATCGAGTGGAAACGCGGCGTTTTGAGAGAAAATCGGTTAGAGAAGAAGATGATTAGTCCACGTCATTAAATTAGAGGTGACCTGGCCCATGATTTGCACGAAGCCATCCATGAACCGCCAAATCAGCCACGACTCTCTCAACTCTCAACTCACAACTCAACTCAACTCAACTCAACCGCCATCCATCATTCCGTCTTCTTTCTCCCCATTATAAAAAACGCTTCCTTTTCACCATTTCTATCACTTACTTACTTACTACTCAAAGCTCCTTGGAAACAAACACATACACCCTCTTTCTTTTTATTGTTTAATTAGTCCCTTAATCCAAGGTGAAGATGACGAGTTCTGATCCTTGTATTTCTAATTGCAATCTGATGATTATAATGATGATGTTGTGCATTTGGTCCGTGATGGCTGCGGAGGATCAAAGTCCTAAGGCTTTCAAGGTTGGAGACGAGTTCGGGTGGAGAGTTCCACTCCAGAATGATACAGCGGTTTACAGCCACTGGGCCAGCTCCAACCGCTTCCACATCGGCGATTCTCTCTGTGAGTAGTATAGTTTCAAAATTTTGTTATTGTAATTTACATTTAAAAACTGTGGATGATGATTGTAAAATGTGCTCGCATGCATGCAGCGTTTGTGTACGAAAAGGACTCGGTGATGGAGGTTGACAAATGGGGATTCTACCACTGCAACGGCAGCGATCCAATCACAGCGTTTGACAATGGAAACAGCACGTTCAATCTTGATCGTCCTGGCCTCTTCTACTTCATCAGCGGCTCCACCCTCCACTGCACCAGCGGGCAGCGTCTCATCGTGGAAGTGATGCATATCCACCACCACCACCACCATGATCAATCAATGCCTCCTTCCATGTCGCCTCTCTCTGCATCTGTATCTGCCTCTCCCTCTGCATCTGCATCTGGATCTTCCTCTGCCTCCATCCATGTCGCCTCTCTCTTCCCTCCCTTTGCTGCATTGCTTCTTGCCCTATTCTATTGCCAACCATAGCTAGGACAGCTCTTGTTTTTTGTTTTTCTGTTCTTGATTTTGTTATTCCATTCATCCAGCATTTATTGTGATATGACTCTTTATGTTTTCTTCAGTTACGTACGTTTTAACTAAGTTTCATCACGGTGTTCCGCTCCCTGTTTAAACAAAACACGACCCCAAGACTTTACCATTAATAAAATATTCATGAGTTACCCCAAGACTCTACTTAGGGCATCTCCATCCCTGAACTTCTGGTTGAAGTTCTTAATATTATATTAATAATATTTTTTTGAGTAATGAATAGTGAAGAATCTATGTTTTTTTTTCTCCTCCATCCCTAAACCTCATTAGAGGTTTTTTAGGAATAAAAAATAATACAGCTCTGTGTTATCAGTATATAAAAAACAAAGACAACCTCAAAATCTTAAATGTTTTCTGCTTCATCATCTGTCTTCAAATTCTTTCTTAAACAAAGACAAAGCAGTTTTAAAAAAGAGATAATCTTATACTAAGAAGACACAAACACTATCAGGAACTTCGGGACAACATTTTTAAGGAGGACGATGATAAAAAGCTCAAGCAACTTCATCCGACCTCTGATTCTCTTTCTGAAGCTGCTCTTCCACTTTCTTAAGAACCGGAGGTCGTAACGTACTTCTAACAGCTGCAACAACTGCAGCAGACATTGCAGGGTGCCCAATGCCTTTGCTGTTATCAACTTCATCATCATCACTTGCATCCATCAAGTCCAACCCAGCCATAGCTGTTGTAGTTAAAGAGAGAAGCCGCTGATGGAGATGCAACCGCTGCATCTAAAGAACCGCCTTCAGAAGGCAAGACAACATTAGAAGCACTGGAAGCAGGTTGCTCTGAGTTCTGTGATGCAAGTGCTGCTAAAAACATACTTGCAGTTGTTTCCTGAAAATGAGAAAAGCCTAAGGCATTAGTAAGCAAACAAAATAAAACCCATAAAACGAAAATGTAATACAAGGATAAACAACATCATAGCTAAGTGTGTAAAGGGGGAAAGTGACATGATTTTTAGAAATACAAGATATAGAAATTTTGATAAAAACATGCTTCAGATCAGGAAATATGTAAAGGGGAAAAAGAAAAGAAGTTCAGTTGGGTCTTACGGCCCTGTTCGTTTGTCAGCCGCCTGCGGCTGCGGCTGCGACCTGCGGCTAGACGCTGCGACCAGACGCAGATGATTGTTGTTCGTTTGTCAGCCGCGCGTCTGGTCGCTGCGACTGGTCGCAAGTTTGTTCGTTTTGCAGCCGCGCGGTTAAACGCTGCGTCTGATCGCAAGTTACGTATTTTTGTTCGTTTGCTAGCCGCGCGTCGATTTTGTTTTTACCAAGTTTTTCATTTAAATAAAATTTTAGTTATTTATAAATTTGTACATTTACATTTTAATAAAAGCATACTTTAAATAGTTTCTAAATTTATAAAAAAAAATTAGTTAGCAATTATAGTAATAATTTTTGTAATCAAATCTAATTATACCATTATAATCTTTGTGATAAAATCATACAATTTACTAAAACCAAAAAAAAAAGATAAACTAAATCATTAAAATAAAATAAACCAAGTCATAAATTAAGTCATTAAATATAACAAAACATACGTAATAATACACCAAATCATAAACGAAACAAAAAACAAAGTCATAAACTGAAATATCTAATAAGGTAATCGATGACGGCTACCATATTCAGTTGTGAGAGTGTCGCGCAAAGCTTCCATCGCTCTATCACCGGTTGGCTCATAAAAAATATGTCCACCATGATCTTCTTCACTGCTACTATCATCAATTTCTTCATCTTCTTCCCTTCTTACATCTTCATCACCATGAGTATTATAATCTTCTTTATGCCTCTGCCTCTGCATTTCTACCTCTATATGCCTCTGCATTTCGACTAGGAGGGCGAACCGGGATATGAGTTCCATCAAGTGCTCCAATACAGTTTTTAAATGGTCGATATCGGTTTCCTTTCGTCAAAACGGGGTGTACTCTTGTAAACTCACCTTCTTCTGGTTTTAGTGTATCTGCGGCAAACTTGAGAAGAACACTCAACACATCATCAAGTTTCCTTTTCACTGTATCCAATGACCGTTGATATCTTTCAGCTATAACCCGCATAGTCATATCTTGACCGACCACCTCAAGAAACATGGCAACAGATTCCTCAACGTAAACATTTTCAGACTCCCTTAATCCATATCGCCTAGCTAGCATCTTGCACAATTCTTTAAATGGTCTCTGCTTCATTCGAAGAATACATAACATTGCTGATCTGATCCATGCATAAGCTTTTGAACATGACGCCATCCGGCTCCTCGATCTGTTCTATGACTCAATCTCTCAGCAGTAAGCAAATCAAAAAAACCAAGTTCATCATCATCATCTTCATCCTCCAATATCCATCTTCTAACCATCTGCAAAATCATATCAAAAACTTATATCAAGCAACATCGTGAATGCATCATTGGCTATCTTGTTCCACTATGTCGAAAAATCACAAGAATCTCAAGTAAAGGCATTGAACAAGATCACACATCCATGACCCAAGAATTCAAGGAAGTTTTTTGATGATGATATCATCAAAATAATATAGTTTTAGAGAAAGCCCCGTCTTCTGAAAACCCCTAGTGTCTATTTTTGAAAACGACTCATCCATGAAAACTAAATCCCTTAAAAAAAAGATTCATCCTTTTTAGGTTGAGCAATTGAGAATACAGAGATATACAATATTACCTGCACTCCTTTGACTTGTATCTACTGAATAAGCTCTGTAAACACACCTGTTGCATGAATATAAACAAATATATAAGTTCTAAGGCATATCCATGGAGATTCTATACTAAAGCTTTAAAGTTGATCAAATCCAAGACTTTTGTTTCCCACGGTACAATTCCACTTCATTGAACTGAAATATTCTTTGCAACAACATTCACATTTTCCACTAATTATCCTTGTACTCTCGCATTCATATTCCTCTTGTCCATCCTATGGCTATCGTTGCATAAAGATAAGCACCAAGCTCCAAATTCAGAAAAAAAAATCGACAGGTTTGCAAGCAAATTAACACAGTTGCCTATTTCCAGTTTGAGCACAAACTTCAGACATGTCTCAATCGATTACTGAATCAAAAACATGGATAGAGAAGAAGAAGAAAAGATATAACACAAAAGTACCTTTAAGTTGTCATTCAGCTTTAAAAAACAAAAACAGATTGTGTGCAAATCGAGCAGGCATAAAAATGCAGAGATACACTTCTAAAGCAGACGAATCTATCAAAAACCCATGAGCTACAAAAGAACCTAGCAACGAGATCGAACTTTCTCCGACACTAAAAACTCAATAACACATTCTCATTTTCAAAAGTCAATCAGATTAGATTTACAGATTCGACCTGGGAAGAGAGAAGAGGATTGATGGAGTTTGGAAGGTGGGTTTAAAGCCGCTTCTGCCCCCGATCCATTAAACTTTTAAGCTCAGCTGATGGAGAAGATGGAGAAGATGAATGGGGAAGAAGAGTTTCGGCGCAGAGAAGAGAAAAAGATCTCAACACTTTTTTTTTTAGGGTAAATATCTTTTGTAATTAACAAATTGTTATAAGGTTAGCTTTGTAATTTACAGTTTTAAACGCCGCGTCTTTTGTCGCAACGCTGGATTTGATCAGCGTCCAAAAATTAAAGATGCAGAACGCAGCGTTTGGACGCCGCGTCTGGCCGCAGGAAGCTGCGTCAGAGTAACGAACAACAAACGAACGCAAGCCGCAGCCGCAGCCTCCTGCGGCAAGCAAACGAACAGACCCTACGTCTCTTTTGGAGGTTGACCAACCACATGAAAATGGAGACATGCCGATAGTAGGAATGCCCTCTGCAAGAAACCATAAAGTTAAGCTTCCAAATTCATATTTTCCTCTCAGCAAGATATAGTTTCAGAGGATAAAAAAAGAGAAACATAAGAGGTACTTCGGCCAAGTGCTCTTACAATTTCAAGATTAAGATTTGTGACCTGCAAAGGAGTGGAAAGAGGAACTATCAGAACAACTCAAGACTAGCTCAAGTAAGAGTATTAGCATTGGCAGAGTCGCAACAAAACCAGCGTTGACAATAAGTTTCTCAAGTCCTCCTTAATGAACACCTGATCTCTGGCCTGAAAGTGCCCAAAGGAACCTACTAATGCAGATTAGAAATATAAATCCCCCACCAAGAAAACTAATACTAAATAACAGCTCAAGAACATAAGCAGGTCAATGAAACCCATTAGTGTTCAAAGTCTCATTGATCTATAAGAACTAAGCAAATATGTGCTTCCTTTTGATCCTTCATTATAAGAGTTAAACAGAGACGAATCAATGTCCGAACAAGGAATTAACTAACCTGCGCCATGAACCACAACAAATTTGCTAAATTCAGAAGAGTCTTGATCCCCCAAATCATCCACATCACAAGAAATCTCAGAGCTCCCAGGTCTCTTGCTCCAATCCAGTCCAGTAACCTTCTTTCGAACTGAATTTTCTATCTTAGCCTGACATAGCTGGCACGCCACGATCTCCAGATTCTCATCGTGAATCTTCTCAAGCTCTTTCTTTTGTCGTTGCCGGATTTGAAAACCAAACCAGAATCAAACCCATAAGACTAAAAACAGAAATGCGATCTACGAATCGATCGAGGAAAGATGTGAAGACAAACCGAGTTTCACAATGCAACGAATTGATCTGCTTCAACTTTTAACGAATTAAAAAATGGTCGATAAAGTTTTTCAGGAAAGAAAAATGTCTGATGAAAATTTTTCCACACAACTTTGACGAATAACATGCTGACAGCTGGCCGATGAAACTCTGATGATACGGGTTCTATAAGTTCACTGGGATGATACCGTATCATCCAATTTGAACTTTATTTATTTATTTTAAATCCAAAAATTTGCATATGGCCCACTTATAATACCCGAGTCATCCCGCGATGGAGATGGTTTTATAATCATTACGTAAATAAAGAAAAATAATGAAAAATGTCGCTTGACGCGGGCCTCCTCAGTCACAAGATTTGTTATAATGGGCCTAATGTAAATGATATGGGCTTTGCCCAGTGAAAGCGTGAGAGAGAGCGCAGGAGATTGGGGAACGAGTGTGTGGATGGCGCTTTCTCTTTCTCTCGGCAGACCGAGCCTGAGCGTGAGCTTGAGCGTCGTGGCACCTAGAAGACGGTTTGCTTCGATACGATGCGGGCCACGCGACAACCGGGGACCTCTTCTCAAAGGTCGGATCCTGAGCTCGGAAGCCATCCAATCGATCCAGTCGCTGAAGCGAGCGCATCGCACAGGCTCAGTCTCGCTCAGCCTCCCTCCTCTCCGGCGCCTCCTCAAAGCCGACCTCCTAGCCGTCCTCCGTGAGCTTCTCCGACAGGACCAATGCACCCTCGCCGTCCACGTTCTCTCCACCCTCCGATCCGAGTATCCTCCAGTCGACCTCACACTCTACGCCGAGGTCGTCACCGCCCTCTCCAGGAACGGCGAGTGGGAAGAGATAGACAGGCTCATGGGGGAGCTGGAGGGAATTGAGGGCGGTTACGAAAGCGACAAGGCCCTGACGAAGCTGATAAAGGCGGTGGTGGGAGCGGAGAGGAGGGAGACGGCGGTGAGGATATACGAGATGATGAGAGAAGGGGGGTGGGGCTCGGAGTCGTGGCAGGCAGACGAGTACGTGGCGGAGGTTCTCAGAAAGGGACTCAAGAGGCTTGGGGAGGAAGACTTGGCCACTCAGGTGGCCGCCACTCAAAACTCTCTTTTAAGGTATCAATTTTGATCTTCTCTTCTTCTTCTTGGAGTTGTTTGTTACACAATACTCTATATTTTGTGATCCTAAAGAAGGATGAATGTGTTTTTGGAAATGGAACAGAGTAAGTAGAACATGAGGAGGGAGGGAGGGAGGAAAAACTCTCTCAAAAGTCCAAACAGTGTGAGACTGTCATCTTCTGGGGGATAGCTTCCCGGTCCTTTTGCACTTCTCAAATCTCCTCTCGCCTTGCCAATTCTACTTTTTCCATTCGAACTCCTCTTTTTGGTTTGGTTTGGTTAAGTGTTGCTTAATTCCGGTCACTTGATTATTCAACTCCACCCATGTGTTGTTCCTCCTCTGTCGTCCCAAACAGTCTAATATAATAATAATATTCGATTCCAGGCCTGCCCGATATTAATTCACAAGAAAGACTCTTATGGAAATATAATAATTTTGGGCCTTATTATATAAAAATAAATTCTCCTTATGACTTATTTTCTTCCAAATTTTATATATTATTCGGGGTTTTTAGCCAAAAGTATACTGTGTAATAAATACTAGTATAATTTGTCATTTGTTGTTGTACTATTGATCCAGATTTAAAGAAATTAAAAAGTTTGATCCAGATTTTTAATAACGAGGTCATTATTCACATCTCTCTTCACTTGGATGTATCAACAACATTTGTATGGGTTAATCATCATTCATCAATGAAAAAGATGTTGTTACCAATAAAAAAAAAAACAAAAAAATCTGTCAGAACAAACCATTATGATTGGAAAAAGACGATAACAGCCTCGTCGGCCATGTACTAAGAAGCTTTGCCTGGTCTATTGCCGGAATTCCAAGCCCTAACCACCGCCAATGACGCCGCCTGACGATGCTTGGATCCGTTCTCATCAGCGCTTGCTTCCCCAGTCGCAATCGCTTCTCTCTTCCCACCATCGGGTATGCTCTGCTCTCATTCAGATTTCTTCATGTTTTCCTGGCTTGGCCTGGCTTGGCTTTTATGTGGGTATTCTTATGGCAGTCAGCTATTGCGGTTGCAATCTCGAGAGTGAATCAGCTTGACGCTGCACGGCTAGACCTTGAGATGTCTGCCATGTTGAAGGAACAGCTGGTTAAGGTTTTCACTTTGATGAAGGTAATTCGCAACACTTTGGTTTTCCTCTCACTCTTCTTGACCCTAAACCCTCCCTCACTGCCTTCTCTTTTTTTTTTTTTTTTTCTTTTGGGCATTAGCCAGGAATGCTCTTTCAATACGAACCAGAGCTCGATGCTTTCCTTGAATTTCTCATTTGGAGATTCTCTATTTGGGTTGACAAACCTACCCCTGGAAATGCTCTCATGAATCTAAGATACAGAGATGAACGAGTAGCACAACAATGGCGTCAAGGTGTATTATCATTACCTCCACCTTCCTTTCTTTTTTTCTTTTCTCCTCCTCCTCACTGATGTACTACTACTTTCTCTCTCTCTCTCTCGTGTAGTCAGAACAGGACTCGAAGGTCCCGGACTCACTGCTCCTCAAAAGATTTGGTACTGTGTTGCCTCCGTTGGTGGTCAGTACCTCTTCTCCCGTTTGCAGTCATTTTCTGCTTTCCGTAGATGGGGTGATTCTGAGCAGGTCTGTTCTTCCTCTACACTCATACATGTAGCCTAGTCTTCCTCATCCTCACGCACCTGGTTTCCTTATTTCCTCTCTCTCTCTCTCCTCTCCTCTCCTAGAGACCATTGGCCAGGCGACTTTGGACCCTCATACAACGTATCGAAGGCATCTACAAAGCTGCTTCTTTTCTTAACTTATTGTCCTTTCTTTACACGGGAAGGTACGGTTTGTTACATGACCTTGTTCATTTTGTCTACGTACCCTGATTATTCATACACTCATGCCAGTAAAATTTATCTGACCACTGAAATCTGATGCGCTTCTTTCGATGCACTAAGAGTCAGTTAATGGTTACTAGCTTCTAGGACATACAGTTTTTACCGGACCTTGTCAATGTATATAGCTTTTTGAGTTCACAACGCACTCGTGAAACGACAACTGAATGTCGGTTGAGGCTGTATAGTTGCTTGTTAGTAATGCACGTTTTAGTCTATGAACCAAATACCGAAATGTCTTGCTGTTCACACAAGTCCTAATTAATCTGCCACTATTCAAATTGACTTACAAAATTCCTGTTTTGCGGTGGTGTCTTTTTCTAATTTATCTTTTACTGTCTTAGTTTACAGTCGGAGGCTTAAATATTGTGTTGTTCAGAAAATGTCATATGAAACTGCTTAAATTACAAGAGATTATTTGACAACGCGTTTATTAAGTTCTAAGTTCACGATGGAAGATTGAAGCAAGAACCATAATCACATACAGAAACATCTTGACGATTCTCACATCCTTTACGTTTCTTTTTCTTTCTTGATCCAGGTATAGGAACCTCATTGAAAAAGCTTTAAGAGCTAGGCTTGTCTATATGAGTCCCCATATGAACCGATCTGTCAGCTTCGAGTACATGAATCGCCAACTTGTCTGGAATGAATTTTCGGTAGGTCTTCTTCTGTTTGTTGCATACATATGCCATAATCAACCTATCAGTTCTCAGAATCATCCTTGGCTGATGGTTTCTGGCCTATGATTGAAACTCACTTGTCTGTAACATTTTCTTGATTGAGACTCTCTCTCAGCTTAGCTTTACTGACTGCTCGAACTTGAGCTGTTAAAAGCTGAAATCGTTTTGTGTCTATATCTGGAATCTGAACTTGGTAGAGCCTGTGACCCAACAGTTTCATGGCAGTTCAAATATCTTGTCTACCTTTCAAGACAATGTTGTTGTTGCTTTTTCTCCCTTTCAGGTCAAAACATTCTTTTTAGACTTATCGAGTTATTGGCTCAATAGATGAGTATTTGCCTTGTCTGCTGTCAGAAACGTTACGTTGGGTCTGATTTTGGGATTCAGCTTTCGATTTGTTTGGTGATATTCAGGAAATGCTCTTGTTGCTTCTTCCGCTGCTCAACTCTTCAGCCGTTAAGAATATCCTTAGTCCATTTACCAAGGACAAGTCCTCAAGCAATAAAGCGGATACAGTGACTTGTCCAATTTGCCAAGTCGATCCTGCAATTCCGTTTATTGCTCTGCCTTGCCAGCACAGGTATGGTTTTATTATTCTGTGGTTCTCTGCAAATTTGTTGGATCAGGAAAGGGTGATTACCTCTCTTCCCCAGATCTGTACTATATATAGTTAATTCTACTAGAAACTAAGTAAGCAACTGCATGTGATTGCGTATTTGAAGAATCATGGGGTGGATACAATCCATATGAAGTTAGACAAGAGAGAAGTGAAGAATACAGAGAATGCGTTATTATATAGTTATTACTTACAGTTAAAAAAAAATGACTTGCGCCAGGTACTGTTACTACTGCATAAGGACCCGCTGCGCGTCAGCAGCATCATTCCGGTGTCTTAGATGTAACGAGCCTGTGGTGGCAATACAACGGGAAGGTGTTTCAGATGGCAAATGAATGGAGGTGAGGAAATGTGGTGGTGGGCGAAGCTGTTGCAAGTAGTTTTGTGGGTGCTCAGAGTTACTGAAGAAACGAAGTGTAAAAATTCAAAGGCAAGCAGCCGAAACCAGACTAGAATCTGATGACGGTTGTTTGCAAACAGACTATAGAGTAAGGGAATAAAGGCAGCAAGAAACAAGTTTAGATAGATAGATGTACTTGTGTACGTTGAAAAGTTCCGGTCTTGTCTTATTAGAAAAACCAATTGAAACGTCTGCTACACTTTGAATAATAGCAATCTCAATATCAATCTCCTTACATGTGGTGTCTTACTTACTACTCGCTCCTACTTCCATATTAATTAGTGGTACATTTTACTTCCCCAAGGCAAAAACAGAGCCAAAACAAATATGAATAATGATGTATCACTGGGTGGCAGAGAGCAGACTGATTTCTATCTCTTGGAGGCTCTTCCCTTTAGTCTCAATCACGTTCTTCTGCACAAAGACAACTGCCACCACGCAGAAGAACCCAAAGATTGCGTTAAGAAGCACTGAACCTAGTTGCTCCAGCATTCTCAGAAACAGCAGCCCCACGAAGAAGTTTATTACCTGTTGTTGCGTCACTCTCCAAGCTTATTATTATTATATTATTATTATTATTCTAACGCTGTCCATAATATCCACAAAGAAAAAAACCCATACCCAGTGAACAGCAAGACAAACAGCCAATGCTGTTGCCCTTAGACGACCAGGGCATATCTCCGACAGGAGAAGACTTGGAACAGGACCAGCTCCGGTTGCAAACGACAACACAAACCTGCATTTGCGAGTTTATCAAATTGCCCCTTTCCCTTTCCGCTACCAATACTTGTTACACAAAACTTACAGTAGCATTCCTCCGACCGAGAGAAACAAGGTTCCAAAGGGTGATGAAAACGAAGTATATGCTATTGCTTGGAGTCCCAGCGATACTGCCTGTTAAAAGATGATACAATTCATGGAGCTCTGTTAAGTATCAGCCGTGTCAAGTTTCATTTTAAATAGCGATCTTCACTGTCAACCATTACCATGCCCGCAAAACTCCCAATAAGCAACACTTTTCTCCCCAGCTTATCCATCAAAACTACCGCTACAGTAGAACCTGTACGACAGCACCACTGATGTTTACATTCGTTTTACAAACAAATCATCATTTCACTTGAAAGTTTCAATATGTTTTAAAAGAAAGATTTTGAGTGTCTTGTTTTCATAATCATCTTTGTTACTCCTTTAAGCTCATGATTAGTATACCATTTGTATTCGAACCTCAACCACCTCATCTACTGAGACAATTACGGTGGAAGACGCATTTCGCCTACTTGCTTATCTAGATTATCCTTAACACGATGATGCCTTCCAAACTATTGTAGAATATACAGGAAAAGGTCACACTTGAATACCTAAGAGGTTGCAGACTCCCACACATATGTTTGCAGAGGCTGAAGGTACACCAGCTTTCTTGAAGACAGTTGATGAGAAATAGAACACAGCGTTTATCCCAGACAACTGTTGTAAAGCAAAAAGGGTAGATCCAATGAAAACCACTGCAAACGGAGAAAATTAAAACGTAAAAATGAATGAAGTTTTGAGGTTTCACATGTCATCCATATGTTTTTGCAAATGACAATGACTCTTTCTGGCTATGGATCCAGCTGAACCGGCTAACATACCTTCCGCGTAGATGATTGAACTCTTTGACGATCAGGTCTAACCCCAACCTCATTTCATCAAATGTCTAGGCTCAAAGGTAATCAAACTCTAGATCTAATATTTGACGAGACACCACTTCCGGAATATTTGACATCAAAAGAATGCCACAAGTTTTCACACATACCTCTAAAACTGCGCCCAAAAAGCAATTCTGACAATTTGGCTGAATCGGCATCATCTCCCCTATCCGACTTCATTAACTCTGCCATGGCAGCTTTGACGTATGCCCCTCCCAGTAGCTTCTCAAACACGGCTTCAGCTTCAGCTACCTTTCCTCTCTGAGATAAAAACAGAGAAAGTGAATCAACGGAAAGATGGTTTATGAAAATGTCTTTAAGAGCTATGCGGGTTAGAATGAGAAAAAATCACCTTGAAAAGCCACTGAGGACTTTCGGCGCAGAGTTCCATGAAAACAGCAAGAATTACAGCTGGGACTGTGGATATCCAAAAACATATACGCCACCTTACACAGTCAAGAACATGAAACCTATTAGCTGATCATTCTGTCAAGATGTCCAGATGGCACATATTTTGGTCAATATTGGTGATCATCAACCAAGCAGACTAAAGCATGTGATATGCTAATAGTTTCGAAATTTCAGGATTCCTTTCCCTGCAAAGCCGGTTCCCAATTTAAATTATACTAATGGATTTTCAGCAAAATTTGTGGACCTAAGATGAGGGGATTATAATAGATTTGCAGCATCTCAACCAAACACCAAAGATCCACATTTCGCATAAGTGAGTTTAGACTGGACAACTAAAATCAAACATGCCACCTGAAGCAGGCGAAAAAAGAGTTGACTACCATGCGCTAGGAATTCACGAATGGCGTAGAGTTCCATTCTTATCTACCCAGAAGATACATTTGGTTCGAGGCCTATCAAAATCCCTAAGCTTCGCCCACACAAACCAGTTTTAGGGTTAAGTTTAAAGCATTGTAAGAGGCCATTGAGGCTATTTAGCCTTGTTCTTCAATATCTTACCAGCCCAAATTGTCTTTTGCTGGGATTCCAGCAAATAGTGAACCTAAGAGTCCCAGACACGTCGCAATTTGCGTAGAGCTGCCATATGTGCCTCTCACATAAGCAGGTGACACCTGCAAAGTGAAAATGTGAGCCTCGCTCTGAATAAGATGTATTGACAAAGCGAGTTAGTGAAAGTTATGTGCCTAAAATATAGCTTCCAGGGTGCGAATAAAGCTTTAGGTAAATCCAGCGATGCGAATAAAGCTTCCAGGATTGGAGATTTTATAAAAAAAAAAATATGTGCGCAAATGAACTTCTGCGTGTTAGTGGTCCAGTTCATGTATTTTTAATTTTTTATGTCTGGAACATACGTCAAACGGCTTTTGATAAAAAAAAAAAAATGGTGCTGAATTCCACTGATAGAAAAAATATTTGTGGTAAACATGTTGATTTGAAGGATCAAATCCAAGACTCGCCACGGAATTTTACGTCAACTTATATTTTACATCAACAGTTGTGAGGAAGCAATTTCATACAACGATCATAGAAAAACAAGTGCTTAAACGAGGACTTAAAAATATATGTTAAGTACCTCAGTGACATAGAGAGCCGTAACAGAAGGGCCTATGCCCATCCCGATTCCGACAAAAAACCTTCCAAGGAGCATGCCCTCAAGACTCTCAGTTGTTGCACTGCAAACAGTACATTTGTAAGCACACAGATCTCGTGAATTTATATAGACTCTGGACATAAGAGCAACACAGTGACTTAAACCTAACGAGTGACTACACCTTGGCATAAGTGAAAATCCATCAAGACAATCCCTTGAGGCCAAATATGTTCAAAGGAATAACCAATTGCCAATAACAAAAAGTCGGCCTAAAGACATCCAACCAGAAAATAACTAACTGCATAATGACTACCTAGACAGCAAAGTTCAGCAAATCAGCAGACACTAATTTGAATCCGAAATGTTCAAATAAGTGACAACACACGTTCAACCAAAAATTAACCAGATAATAAGAATCCACGACCTACTATAACAAGTACCTGATAAGAGCCTATCTCAGACAGGTCCCAACAGTACACAGACATGCATAATCAACAGCCTAAGCAAAAACATAAGCAGGACATAAAGATCACCTCAATGAAGCTCCAACAATCATTGGTAAAGCGCTCAACTGAAAAGCTCTACGGCGCCCAACACCATCCGCGACCAACCCACTGAAGAGAGATCCAATAAAGGCGCCGCCTAAGCACGTACTAACCACAAGACCTTCATCCACCAGAAAGAAAGGTTTTTGGAATGATCAGACAGAAGGATAGACACGATGAATGAATAAACAGAAAAACAAGTTATCTTATTGAATAGGTACCTTCAGCGATGGTGTTCCCACTAAAGCCAAGGTCAATTGATATGCTTTCAAGAGTTTCATTAACAACCCTGTATCCAGAAAAGAAACATGAATTTCCTATTCTTCCCAATTACATACATTCAAAGGAAACAGAGTCATTGAGGTACATATAGATATCTGTGATCGAATGATTTAATAACAACAATGCATTGAGAAGAAACACAGTTGAAGTCTATCAACTAACTCTGCAGAAGAAAAAGATAACAAACTAGCAGCATGAGACGTATATGTTCTCTCTGTTAATGCACACATGAAAAGAAAAAAAAAATGACAGAAAGAAAAAGAAAAAGGGTACAAATGGCACAAGGAGAGACCCAAGATGATAGCCGAATAAAAGAGAAGTCAATGATGCGACGAGCACATGAGGCAAAGATCGCTTCCAGGAAGGATTCCCGATGTCTTTTCCCGTTCCAGTCGGCAGACGCACTGGAATTTACAGTCATAGTCAGCATAAGCGGAAGATTCAAGATAGATGTCAAAATGCACAGATTAAAGTGCGAGTAAAAATAGATAAATCTAAATTACAATGCTAAAGCTAAGGCGCAAACATCGATATCTATATTCAGAGCAGAGCTCAAGGGGTACAAAGCTAACTTTTGCAAAGTAAAGTTTCATGAGCCCAGACAAGAAAAGATCGAAGTCCTTCTTTTATCTTAACACATCATTCCGTCTGCGCAAACCACTAAAAAAGTAAGAATCCAACCTACGTGATGGAGTCAAGCTTTCTTGTTTTTAACTAATAGAGTATTTTGAGTTCAAAGTCTGAAATTCAAAGTTGTTTGTTTGTCTTAAGAATTTGACGGCCATGTATACCATTACAGATTTATTAAGGTTTAAATAATGAGGGATCAACACGTAACTCTTGGAACGTCGGAAGATGAGATGATTCTAATGGCTCTGTGTTTTCCTTTCCGGAAAACTTGTTCGTAGTTGTTGTAAAATATGTCTAACAAAGAACAAGGGGCAGCAAATATCGCAATGCAATGCATCTTGAAAGAGGATGCGAGAGAAGATGAAATATATATATATATATATTAAAAAAAAAAAAAAAAAAGAAACCTGCAGTTTCAGCTTTATCCAAAGCAGAGAGAAACTCTTTTGAAGGAACACGCTTGTCTATGTGACGACCTCGCATTATGGTGTAAGTGCGTCGAACAGAATCCATCCGCTACTACTGCACATAAAAATTCAATGCACGTGAATGCAACGCCCTATAACTTGTATAAGAGAAGCTTCGCTTATACAAGAAAAACTCATACAAACACTAATTTAATTTAAGGAAAGCTTTCGAGTGCTAGTGTCCGTATTGGAGGTCGCTTATACATAATCAAAACTCAATTTAATTTTTTCTTTATTAAAAAAAAAAAAAAAGAAGGAAAATCGAAGGCCACATGACGTGACGTGAGCTAGTAGGAAGAATCCAGGAATTCAAAAGCAATAGAAAGTAGTCGAAGAAAAAATGCTGACGACGGATGATGCGAGAAAGTGAGATCGTCGGATCTGATGGTACAAAATGGCGAAAAAGTTTGGATGGGCACAAACATGGCAATGTAAAATTAGAAACAAAATGTCGATTCAAACGGCAATGGCAGATCTAGCAGCTTAGGACGATCAACGAAGCGGAAAAATCAAAATCAAAAGAGAAGAAGGATGATAGAACCTGGAGAGGAGAAATGATTTAGAGGAATCGTCGAGTCGAAGAAGCTTAGGCTTTGGCTTTTGGCTTTTGATTTTTTAGAGTGTGGAGCTCAACTTAATCATCATCAATTTATCATCCGTCCCGTCCCGTCCCTCGTAAGCAACACTTATAATAAAGCGGAAGCTTTGGCCCGATCACACTCCCAGATGCTTCACTAATCTTCCCCCGAGAGACGATTTCGGGTTTTAATCACCTGCTTCGCCTCTACCCTACCACCACATTACCAATGCCGACCTCCATGTATAATCATCATCAATTATTCCATTATATATTATGTATATGGTACAAATGAAATAATGACACTTTATATACATTATGTGAATAAACACAAACACACACACAAACCAAAATTTTTTTTTTAAAAGAAACATGAAATAGTGTACAAACTTTTGAGGAAATGGATCCTCGTGTGACAAACAAAACAAAGAAATTGGTGCCGCCCGCAAAACAGCCAAGAACATCAGATGGCTCCATAATAATTAAGCACATACCTCTTGGGCTTAGGATTGGGCTTGGTCTTGAGCTTGGATTTGGGTTTTATTTTAATTACATCTTTTTCCTGCTGACTGTGAGTTTCTCATTCAGCCACATTTAGCTAACCTTAAGAATTTGGGCTTCATTCTAGTCTCTCACAGTTTTTGCTATTTGATATATGATGGGCGGTCTTTAACAAAGCCCACTAATGAGTTCAATCAACTTTTTCTCATAGAGACCACGGCTGTTTCTATTGCAGAGACAAGAAGACATGTTTATCATCATCATCATCATCATCATATACAGAGACAATACGAGACAGTCACACAGGGGTACTCTTAATTATTCTCGCTCCAAATAATTACGGTAAACTATAAGGCAAATCTTCTTTCGAGCAGCAAAACTTTGTTTTAAAGCCTCCTGAGAAAAAGGAAAAACAAAAAAAATTGAAATACTGTGCTTAGGTTGGTGGTAGCTTGTAGCTATACAATACTAGGAGGAAACAAGGATAAAATGGTCCCCTACTCATGAGCGTGAGCCTGTCAACACTTTGTTCACCAGCATCTTCATTACTTGATTTCTCATTGGATCTGTAAACCCAAAAATGAACAAGCCCGTGAGCAATGATGAGACTGTCCAACACTTTCGACTAAACTTTGTGTATGATATATAAATCTTAACCTTTAAACCAAAAAAATGATAAATACTGTGTATGTTTCTGCCTTACCTTGTTCACCAGCATGTTCACTTGCTCCCTGTACATTTCCTTCAAGTCCACTATATCCGCTCGAAGTTCCTCCAACTACCACCAAACCCAATTTTGATGTTTAACTCAAAGCCTACCACTGCTAATGCTGGATATATATCACAACTATCTATTTTATACACATATCTTACCTCCTCATCCCGTTCACCCATCAGTTCCAGCGCAGCCGCATGCCTTTGCCTCAATGCTTCCAGCTCAGCCTTCATGCCCGGCACCCTATCCGCTTCCCCCCTTAATTTCTCACACTACATCCACAGCGACCAAATTTAGACGGCACTTCCTTATAACACTGATCAGGAAATTCACAGCTCTAAAACTCTCGGCCCTATTTATATACCTCTGCTGTCATCTTGACTAGCTCTTCAGCCAGGGAATCTCGGATAGACTCCATTGATGCCTGTGGCAGGACAAATAGTACCAGGATATGTTAATCTTTTACAGTTAGAGATTCTCATTCTACATCAGTGGATGATACTCTTACTAGGAACCAGCCGTCCATAACTGGAGGTAGACATTTTTTAACCAGCTTATAAAAGAAGGGTTATTTCTACATATGATCCCGGACCCAACACCCATAGTGGCCCATTTTAACCGATCCGATGTGAGTTGTTATAAGGGTTGTTCATGTGAACCCAGATCCCATTTCCAAGCCAATTTCCAAAAGCCTACCAATAGAGCCTCACAAAAATGAACAGTTTGATACTTTCTACACCTACCAAGCGGGACATGTATGAAGCGAGTTCACCCTCTTTCTGGCGAAGTGTAGCTTCATAAGCACTCGGTGTGATGCTCTTCATGTAGTATGGACTCATAGTTGCCTCAGGCATGCTTCTCTTCTCAGAAAATTTATCTGAAGAATCAAGTGAAGCTTGCAGAAAATAGCTCTCCTCCATGCTGCCAAGGCTGCTTGCGCTTGAGAGCTTTCTTGGCAAGCCTCCTGATGACACAGTTAAGGTATCACAGATGCGCAAATCATAAACTATTGAGTATTAATCCAGACTGATATTCATCATACCATTCTCAAAGGCAGAATTCTGCCTTGCTATGGGAAGCTGTTCAGAGGGCGCCGAGGAATTGATATGGGCTGTTCTTTCAAGATCCAAACGGGAAGCCTTCTCCCTTTCTAGGTCCTGAAAAAGTTTCGGCCATGTAGAGGTACAACTTGGACAGTAAGAAGATGCTACAAGTAGCTCATAACAATATATTTTAAAATTGACAACCGCAGTGGAGTGGAATATACGTGCTACTTGGGATGAACAGTTGTGGGAAAGCACAACATTATTTCTTCGGAATCATTACTTTGATTAATTATAAAAAAAGGTGCTGGTTACGTCAGTCTTTTTAACTCCATAACTGTGCGGCATTTTTTACGAGACCAATTATTACTAGATAAAGCTGTGAAACTATGTAGCACCTTTTGAATAAGTTCGTTGTGGAGTAGCACTTCTTGCAACTCTTGCTTATGTTTTCTCCGCAATTCCCTTATTTCCACTTCAAGTTGATTTGCTCGACCTTCAAGGGTATCTGCTTCCTCCTTAGCTGCCAGATATTCCTGTCTATTCTCTGCCGCTCTCTGCCTCTCCTTCTCGAGCGACTTGCTTAACTGGCCCTGTTCTGCTCTAAGACATGAAAGCTGGATAGTAGAACTGGGTAAGCTAAAATTTAGTGAAAAGACGTGACATTAAATGAAGAAAAGTGTCAAGGTGCGTAGAAAACCTGGGCCTCTAGAACATTGATCCTTGATAAGGTTTGAGAGAGGCGTTCATTCACAGAGCGCTCTCGTTCTTCAGCTGTGGCAGCTTTAGTTTCTGCTTCCTGAATATTCATAGAAATTGAACAAAAAGATAAGAGAAAGTAAAAATAAATGCCGGAATATAATCATAGAGCAGTGATGTTCAGAATACCTGCAGTCGGGCATTTAGAGTTCTCTCTACAGCAGCCCAAGCTTCTGCTCTTCTGGCTGTATTTTCCTACAGTAAATAAAGCATGCAATATTACAAATTGTACCTTAAGTTTCTAATCTTTGGAAAATTTCTGGAAAAAAAAAACATATAAGGATCAACTCCTACCTGCATAGCCTCAATCTGTCTTAGGAGAGGCCTTGTAGAGTCAGGAACCTGAGTGATTAATTCCTCACACCTTCGCTCACTAGCCTACAGGAAAAAAATAGTTTAATAAAAGTAAGCAGAACAAACTATTAGTAAGTATAAGGATTGTTCAGACACCATGGGCTGTCGGAGAATGAGTAACCCAAAGACCATAACCAAAGAAAGAAATATGCTTGAATATAACAAAACGTCTTGATTTTTACCTGGTAACGTCTTTGAAGGTCTTCAATTTCTCCACGGAACATGTCTTCCCTATACACTGCCTGCACAAGAAAAAAAAAAAAAAAAATACCACCGACTAGGTAAGTATCGATTTAATTATCAGCTGAGATCCCAGAAGTAAATATCCCCAATTTGATCGAGTAAAAACCTGTTGCTCCTTTTTGCTTAAGGTTTGCCTCAATTCTTCCAGTGCCTGTACTAGCATAGATTCCCGCTCTCCGGCCTCCTTTAGACGATTCTCTAACTCTGTTCTCGCTTCATTGTTGGTACGCTCCTCAGCTAATGCTTGAGCTTCCTTTGCTGCAGCTAATGCATTCGAGTAATACTCTTTCTGAGAAGTAAGTTCGGCTTGATGTTTTTCTACGGTCTCTTGCAGTAGCTTCTCTGTAGCTGTCTTGTCTCTTTTAATACTTTCTACCTTATTTTCTTCAGACTGACAATTGAAAGGAAAAAGTAATACGCCAAAGTTTTAGTCTTTTAGATATTGAACCTGCCTACAAGAAGATTGATTTTCGAACAATTGTCTAACAAAAGCATCTGGAAAATCACCACAAGCCCTTCATGCTCTTTCATACTTATTATATGGTTAGTGAAACACAAACAGCATCGCTCCCGACATCAATTACCTGAAGCTTTGTGATCAGTCCTTTCTTGTCTTCTTCTACCTCTCTAATCTAACACGCAAACAAATAAGGTAAGAGAAGAAGCAATGAGATTGATGGTGCTACTAAAAATGAAAACGCGTAAACAATCATCATATACCTGAGCCCTCAACTTCCTGATCTGAGCCTCTTGAGCAGCTTGTTTCTTTGAAAGCTCTTCGCCTGAAATGATGGGCAGTAACATCAAGGGCTGAGCAAAAAATGAAGTCCTTTCATATTTCAAACATGTTCAAACAGTTACCGGTTGCTCTCGGGATGCATATAACCATTAACATTTTTTACAGAAAATTATGAACCACGATTCAAAGCATTCCAAAAGGTTTCCTCACCCTCAGCCATAACTTGATTTATTATTTCATCTTTCTCCTTCAAAAGGGCCGCAGCATCACTTTTCTTGTTCTGTTCTCTTCTAAGTGTATCCCTCTCTTTGGTGAGAGCATAAACCTACAAAGATAAGTACCGTAAACTTATATCTATAAAGAAAAGAGAAGAATAAAAAGAGAAAGATATATGTACCTTCCTCTCAAGAGTAGCAACTCTCTGATGGTATTCTTCTCGCAAAGACTCAACTTCAGCTTCATTAGATTTCCTCTGTTTCAGATCACAGAAGGTATTAGAATTTGGGTTAAGAATCAACACAAAGGAAACGAAGATGGTGGGAATGCTGAGTAAAACAATCAATCCTTCATCAAATCAAAAAACGAATTATCCGTTGACTTTCTAGTACCTTCAAATCCTCAGTGACAGATTTTAGCTGCTCGTTTTCATGCATCAACTTCGCAATCTCATCAGCCTTTGCCTGTAAACAAATCACCAGAGAAAAAATTGTTCCAGAAGCCCCAGATAGCACAACTCTGTCATGGAAACCTTAAGATGTACCTGAGCTTGCCTTGCAGCACCTTGTAGGGCATTTTCTAACATTTTCATTTCCTTTTTGGTCTTCTCTAATTCCAGAACAACATCAGCTGAGTTGGAAGCATTTGTTGCAGAGCTCAAACGCTGGCCCTCGTTCAATTCATTAGCATCAATCCGTGAATTTAGTTCACGAGAAACCAAATCTACAATGCTCTCGGAAATTTCATCTGAAGAAGATCTCTTTGGCACAGAAGACTCGTAAGCAGGAACGTCTGACTCAGTAGCTAAAGTGGGTTGAGTATCAGGGGACTCTATCCTGTTAAGCTTGTTTATATCGGTTGAACCTTCAACATTTATAGACGAGGTTGTCTCTTCCAGATTTTCACGCTGCCATTTCTGTTCATTTATTGTCTCATCCGTATCAGCAATCTTATGCGGTCCTTCAAACACAGGGGAGTAAACTACGTCATTGTTTGCTACAAAAACTTCTTTGGTTCCAGAATCCTCTGGCTTTGGCTCCTCTGCCTCTGATCTAGATTCTTCCGACTTGGGCCGCTCTGGCGGTGACTCTTGGGAAGCTGTCATTTCCGGCTTGTCATTAGGTTCAAGACTAGTCGTGTAACCAGACGATTCAGGACGCTGAAGAGAGTATTCAGAAGACTCTTCGAGAACAATCTGCGATTCAGGTTCATTATCTTTGAGATCTAAAACGAGAGTCTCTGTTACCTCAGGAAATTCAGCTTGATCAGCTTGTCTTTGCACATCTGATTCTTTCTTTGCTTCGACGGATACTGCCTGCTCAGTGGCTAGCTTACCAGATCCTTCCTGTTCTTTTTCTTCGATCTGAGATGGATTTACTGTACTCACAGAATCTTCCAATTTATCCAGCTTCTCATCAGAGGTGTTACCCATGAAGGACATTACGGGATCAAAGAGACTTTTGGTATCAACTGCAGGTGGCCACGTACTTGAAGCTGCATTAAAAAGGAGAGGAAAAAAAAAACTAAACCGAGGATCTCTGTTGCGAACACCAACCAAGCTACAAGAAACTAATGCCACATTACAAAAGATAGCGATTTTTACTACAGTTATGTAAACACAGTATACCGCTGAAATCATAGCCAGCCTCTGATGTTTCTCATACCCAGAATGAAATACTGTGTGCTAGTTCTCTATCTGAAGCAAACTAGCTAGGCTACTAATAAGCAAAATACAACACAATCAACTAAGTTGCAAAATTGTATCATTGCAACAGCAGACATCCTATAGTATTAAATTGGTAGCTGATGATAACGTAAATTTTAACCAACGAGTTGAGAGAGCAGATTATTGCGATCCAGGATGCATGATATTGAGCATTCTTGGCCAAAAAAAAAAAAAGGAAAAGAGAAAAAGAGAAAAAGAGAGAAGAGCACCTTCACCGCCAGATTCCGACTTCTCGTCAAAGCCAAGGGCGTTGTCGAAATTCTTTTCGATGTTCTTAACGCTCTCCTGGAATTTATTTACTGCCCCAGTGAGATCTGGGAATCCTCCCAGAGAAACTTTTCCACTGAACCAAGCCATCTCCACCAGAAATCTGAAACTTAAATCTCAAAATTCACCGGACCAGATCCATCTCCGACCCTGCGCTTTTGAAGGAAAACAATCAAATTAAGATATTGGGGGGGGTTCTATTTTTTTTTTGTTTTTTTGTATCTATCTAAAAGACCAACTCCTCGTGATCTAGGATCAAGCGAGATCGAGAACCAAGTTTAGATCCACAAGAAGATCCTTAAATCAATAATATAACTCAATGCACAACTGGAAGAGATTCAAGCAAGGGGAGAAAGCTGGTGCGCCTGATTAGTTAATCGAGCAAAGCGATACAACGACAAGCATAGAGCTATTTATTGCCTATTGGGATCAGAAAAGCTTACGGCAAGGAGATGCGTCGTGATCGAATTGCAGAGGAGACCGACCCAACGTGTTTTTAGATCCAAATTCCACCCCCTTTTTTTCTCTTTTCTTTTTGGTTTCGTTTCTTTGTGTTTTTTCTCTGCCACCGGCGGCATAAACGGCGTCGTTCCACTAATCAAAGACGTCCTGGTCTTGGTTTGGTCCCAAATCCCGATTATCATTTAATTCACCAAATTTTTACTGTAATGCTTTGGTCTGAATAATTAACTAGTGCTGAATACGCCAATCAAAATTCTCTCTTTGTGAGAGAGTGTCGTTTCAAACTTTTACAATTTCCATTTGGATTGTATAAGTACGATTTGGTAAGAGAACAAATTCGACCGTTCAAATGAACAACAATATATACATACGTAAAGGTTATCACATAGTTATGTATATACTGTATGTAAGGAATAGTTAACAAATTGAATGGGTTGAAAAACATTTTTACTATAGTCTATATATAAGTGTGTGAAATATTTTTATGGGGTTTTGATAAGAGATTTAATTGACCCATGTCTTTTATGTACTAGTGTGTATGTCGTTTCTTATTTCAATGAAAGATTTCTAGCAAATAATGCAAAGTATATCCCAATATATGGAACTCACTAGCTAGCTGTCGCACAATTGCGTCTTTTAGTTTCATCCGATTGTCTGCAACTAACTATCCATCTCTTGTTTTGTGGTTGGAGGTACCAAAAATATTAGGAACGTACGACTCAAATGGTATCCTTTTGTAGATAAGTGAGTCAAATACATTTTAATATATAGATGAAGCAAGTTGTCCTCACTGTCTTTATCTGGCACAATCTCCCATGCCACCATTCCCTCCTCACACGTGTACTCAATGTCATATTTGCATAACATGTTCTGCTTTCAGTGTGATGTCATATTCCATTTTGGTGGGTCAATTCTCTTACTAGGTATTAATTTGTAAGGATGTAAATAAATAAAAAAGGATAGTCAGGTGTTAAAACAAAACAACCAGAGAAAAAAAAAAAAAAAAGGGATAGTAGTCAGTTGCATATTGGAATCATCTTAAGGGTTGTCTTAATTAATTTCTGTAGACCCTACTTCCAAAATTATTTAGTTGCATTCTTTCGCCTCTAGTTAAGAAAATAAATCAAAATGGACTGGTTTTGGAAGTTGCCAACGTGGGTAAGAAGAGATTTATCGTGGAAAGGAGGATTTTTTACCCAAAAAACTAAGTTGGCAAATGGAGAGCAGAGGAAAGCAGCAAAAAGGAATGAAAAGGAATCTATATAGGCAGTAGAACTTTAAAAATTAATATAGTACATAGAGCAAATTAAAGAGAGGTTAATTAATTAGGAATTATTACTAAATCAATTAATCAAAGCGCATGTGGTGAACGTTAAATGTTGTGGTTGCTTCACTCGGTATCTACCTTTCCTAACTAACAATTCCATCGGCCGTGCGACTTATTTACAACGAAGAAAGGCAAGTCTGATGAAGCTTTTGAATTGCTGATTCGTTTATAACATTATATATATAAATGTGTATATATATCACTTGATTTAATTAACCCCTTACTTTCCTTTCCCTGGTTACCTTTTCATCCATTAGTGTGCATATGTATATGGTTTAAGTCCTTTGTGCGAAAGAAACTTACAAAAATATAGCCTCTGTATTAATGTTTTGAAACTGTACAAATACTTTTTGTTTTTAAATAATAAGATAAGATGATCAAAATTAGCATGTCAAACATTACCTACACATGCATGCACCTAGCTAGCAAGGTGGCCTTGCATATATACATACATGATACATATATATACATAGAGAGAGAGAGAGAGAAAGAGTGAGAGATAATGTAAGTTGTATATAGATACGGTATACATTATAGTATTATACAATGTAGGTGGTAAGCAATAAAGAGAGGGTGGAGGAAATGGAAAGGGGTTGGAGGCAAATCCATAAAGAGCATTCATTTCCTTTTAAGGTCGCTGATATTAATGAGTAACGAGCGGTCAACGCCTCTCGTTGACCTTCCAGAAATCCCGACGTCTCTTTCTGTTTGCATATGTTGTATATCTCCCCGTCCCTGCAGCTCATGCACGTCATCTATCATTTTTTTTCTAATCCAATTTTTTTTTTTTTTTTGAACTTTCTAACTTATTCAACAACTCTTCCTGAATCCTGACTTTACTACATTTACTAGTCTTATTGTTTACTACTTCATATATACTGCTAGTGCTAGCAACCGAGGAGTGGATTTTTGGATTCCCGGAATATTTATCTATTATCATTATTATAAATTAGTTATTGGAGCACAAGGCATTAATTTAAGGTTTCCATGTAGCTGTAACTCTCTCTTGCCAATGCTTTTACATGTTCATATGCTCACGCACGCAAATACACTTGCTTGCTTTACAACGAAACTTATACTACACTATATATACGATAGGGTTTTCTTTAACCAAAACAAAATTAAAAATATTGAGACTTGATGTTGCATTTTTTCGTAGACATTAAGTTACTAAAAGTGTTTGAAAGAAGTAATCACAATAACGAATGCTACATATTAAACCATAACTAATACTATTACTAACTAGTATACAGTAATAAATAAATACAAGTCATAATTATAAGAGTAATGATGATAATTAAGGAGGAAAGAAGAAAGCAGAAAATGCGGTTGGAGAATTAGGTGCTTAAAGTTAGTTGAGTCCATCCCAGTAGTATCTAACGGTCAACTCTGTCTCTCTCTCTCTTTCGTCCTTGTAATTTTTAAACAATAATCTGACATATACATATGTCTTTCTCTCTCTTCTCTCCACACACAATTATTTTTTTTCAATTAAAAGAATAGACAGAGAAGTTCGTCTTTTGTTTGTATACCCTTAAAATCATTGCAACCCTTTTATTCTCATTCCTTCTTCCTGTCTAACAGTAATTTATAGGAACGCCATTGTGTAGTTTAAGCCGACTAAAACCATGATTATATATTCAGCCACATGATTTTCATCAATCGTTTGAGCAGAAACAAAACCAACATTTATATATAAAATAAAACTGATCGATCATTGGAAAGGAAAATTTTTCCGGATTCAAGAGCGAATCTGCTCATAAAAAATATCGCGCGAATATATATATATATATTTACAAGGAAAACGAAGTTGATCGATGACTGCAATTGATGTAGCTGGCCATGTTTAAAAGTAATCAAGTGCATATATTAAAAAGGAAAGGGTTAATTTATAAATTAAATGAAGCACCTAAAAGTCAAGCACGGGAGAAATATCTGAAAAACGACCGTTTATATATAGAATTAGAATCGAAGGGATAGCTTAGCTATATAGCGTTATACATTTTTGGTAGAAATAATAAATACATGAAATAAGAAAAAGAAATACGGAAAACGAAGAGAGAGGGATATATAAATAGAAGGAAGAAGAAGGAGAGGGAAGAAGATAAAGAAAATAAAGATTGGGAGCGTATGTCAATGGCCGTCGAGATGTCATCAAAACAACCCACCAAAGATTTCTTCTCCTCTCCAGCACTCTCCCTCTCTCTCGTACGTATACTCTCTTTTCTACGACGACATATATATAAACTTGTTAATTATATATAAAGATATACTCTGTGTTATTAATTAGTATATATATATATATTGATTGATTTTAATGGTGGACCGTATATACAGGCCGGGATATTCCGGAATGCATCCCCCGGCAGCACGAACCCTGAAGAGGATTTTTCGGGAAGAAGGTTAGCTGACGATGAGGATCGGACGGTGGAGATGAGCAGCGAGAACTCGGGACCCACAAGATCCAGGTCAGAGGAGGATTTGGAGGGCACAGAGGAGGAGGATGAGGAGGAGGAGGACACTGGTGCAGGAAACAAGGGCAACAAGAGGAAGAGGAAGAAGTATCATCGCCACACCACCGATCAGATTAGACACATGGAGGCGTACGTTCCTCCTTCCCTTTAACTCTTTAGATTTCGTCATGATCTCTTAAGGAAGAGGTCATTATTTCCCATTCCCTTCTTTCATTTAGGGTTTTAGCACAAAACAACATTCATTCATTATCTGGCCTTGCATCTCTCTGTACGTGTTCTCTTTTGAACAAATTCTACATCTTCATAAAACCCAAGAAACTTCTACATACAGTATATATCTACATTACATACATGAATTAATACGATGATGATCTCACACTTTGTTCCCATATACGTATATATATATATATGTTTATAATTTCATGTATCACCTCATCTCCATATATATAATTATTATTACTAGCTATAGTTATCGATCGTGATATATATATATATATATATATATATATAGGTGAGTAACTCATAGTATTTAGTGGAAGGAGGGTGTCTGGTGCTTGAAGAGCTAGCGGTATACATACACGCAGGCCTCTCCATTTCTATTGCCACTTAAAAAAAATAGAGAGAGCAGATATATTTCATGTAATGGACGAATTTATATTGCTGCCGATGATCATCACTAATTGCTATGCGTTTAATTACATGGTTTGCCTAGGCTTACTCTTTAATTCTCTCTCTCTCTCGCTCTCTTACTCGCTCTTACATGTTTTTGGTTGGACATGTCACATAGCTCAAATGGGACAAGTGTTAAATTGTTTCTTTCGATCATGATTAAAGGCAAAAGAGCTATATATCTATGTATGTAAGTTAGGGTTCGTTTGCCTACATATGTAAGAGTTTCATGTTTTAGAATACCCCCCACCCCCAAAAAAAAAAAGCAAGTTGGTTATATTATATATGAACAATATGATGTAAATCGGAAAGGGCATGGACAGGCTATTCAAAGAGACGCCGCATCCGGACGAGAAGCAAAGACAGCAGCTGAGCAAGCAATTAGGGCTGGCTCCTCGCCAGGTCAAGTTCTGGTTCCAAAACCGCCGCACCCAGATCAAGGTATGTATGTGTTTTATCCATTTACTACTACCACTACACGTGATATGATGATATGGATTCCCTAGAATAAAAAAGAGAGAATATATATATATAGTAGTATATATAATAAAATCATATGAAAAATGAACAGGCAATTCAAGAACGGCACGAGAACTCGCTGCTGAAAGCGGAACTAGAGAAGCTGAGAGAGGAAAACAAAGCGATGAGAGAGTCGTTTTCCAAGGCTAACTCTTGCTGCCCCAACTGCGGAGGACCCGATGACCTCCACCTCGAAAACTCCAAACTGAAAGCCGAGCTCGATAAGCTTCGTGCGGCTCTCGGACGCACTCCCTATCCCCTGCAGGCCTCATGCTCCGAGGATCAACAACACCGTCTTCTTGGCTCCCACGATTTCTACTCGGGCGTCTTTGCCCTCGAAAAGTCCCGCATCGTCGAGATAGCTAACCGAGCCACCCTTGAACTCCAGAAGATGGCCACCTCTGACCAGCCTCTTTGGCTCCGCAGCGTTGAGACTGGCCGTGAGATTCTCAACTACGACGAGTATCTTAAGGAGTTTCCCCAAGCTCATCAGGCCTCCTCTTTTCCTGGAAGGAAATCCATCGAAGCATCCAGAGATGTGGGTATCGTGTTTATGGACGCACATAAACTTGCCCAGAGTTTCATGGACGTGGTATTTTTTTTCTTTCTTACTATAATGTGTATTTAAAGAGTATATATGCGATATATAGTAAAACTGATCGTGTGGAAGTTGCAGGGGCAATGGAAAGATATGTTTGCGTGCTTAATCTCAAAGGCCGCGACGGTTGATGTAATCCAGCAGGGTGAAGGGCCTTCAAGGATCGATGGTGCCATTCAGTTGGTGAGTAATGTACTACTGATGATATATCACATTGGCTTTAATTATATATAGAGTGATGATAAAAATGACCCGACAGATGAGCTAATATATATATGGCTTGTTGTACGTAACTGGCAGATGTTTGGGGAGATGCAACTGCTCACTCCGGTTGTCCCCACAAGAGAAGTGTACTTCGTGAGAAGCTGCCGGCAGCTGAGCCCTGATAAATGGGCCATCGTGGACGTATCGGTCTCTGCGAGGAGGAGGACACAACACGGACAATATTGAGAGATCAAGGAGGCTTCTCCTCCTCAATGTCGTAA
>NW_006256342.1:30007-51177 GCF_000478725.1 Eutrema salsugineum | reverse complement strand
GTCGAGCACCTCGACTTTCATGCATTCAAGGTTCAAGCCTATATTCCGATCCTGTGTCAACACCGGTTTGGCCTTTGGGGCTCGACACTGGGTCGCCACCCTCCAGCTCCAGTGCGAACGCCTCGTCTTCTTCATGGCTACCAACGTCCCCACCAAGGACTCTCTCGGTCCGTCCATTTACTCTCTCTCTCTCTCTCTCTCTCTCTCTTTTCTTCTTTTTCACTCCTCCTTATAACCTAACCCCATTCCTCATCTCAGGGGTTACAACACTGGCCGGGAGAAAGAGCGTGCTGAAGATGGCGCAGAGGATGACACAAAGCTTCTACCGCGCCATTGCTGCATCAAGCTACATCAATGGACCAAAATCACCACCAAAACTGGACAGGACATGAGGGTTTCTTCCAGGAAGAACCTCCATGATCCTGGCGAGCCCACCGGAGTCATCGTCTGCGCTTCTTCCTCCCTCTGGTTACCTGTTTCTCCCACTCTTCTCTTCGATTTCTTTAGAGATGAAGCTCGTCGCCATGAGGTACCTTCTCAAACCCACTCTTGCACACAACCAACAAAACCGGGTTTCCACTCATACATCTAAACTTTATATATATATATATCATCAGTGGGATACTTTGTCAAGCGGAGCTCATGTTCAGTCTATTGCAAGCTTATCCAAGGGACAAGACAGAGGCAACTCGGTGTCTATCCAGGTTTTTTTTTTTTGCTTTGTCAATTCAGTGTCCAAAAGTCTGGATTTTCTAATCCTCCCCTCCAAATTGCAGACAGTGAAATCGAGAGAAAAGAGCATATGGGTGCTGCAGGACAGCTGTACAAACTCATATGAGTCGGTGGTCGTATACGCTCCTGTAGATATAAACACGACACAGCTGGTGATTGCAGGACATGATCCAAGCAACATCCAAATCCTTCCCTCTGGATTCTCAATCATACCCGATGGAGTAGAATCAAGACCACTGGTAATCACGTCCACACGAGAGGACAGAAACACCCAAGGAGGGTCTCTGCTCACACTCGCCCTCCAAACGCTCATCAACCCTTCTCCAGCAGCAAAGCTGAATATGGAGTCCGTGGAATCCGTCACAAACCTCGTCTCTGTCACCCTGCACAACATTAAGAGAAGCCTGCAAATCGAAGACTGTTGATGGCAGAGGTGTCACTCACTCTTGTGATGATGATGATGATGATGATGATGTTACCTTACCTATATATAAGTATATCATAATGTATAGCAGTGCATTAAGTTTTGTACAAAAACAAGCCACTCAATCTCTTCTGCAATCATTCATAAGAACCGAAGACACAGTAACTTAACCAAAACAATTATTCGGATCAGATGAACACCAATACACAACCCCTGATTTAGATACATTACTTTGATCAGAATACAAGACCTTACCAGTTACCAGCAGGAACATCACCACGGCACTAAATTCCACAAACACACCAAGCAATTCGTATACGAAAGCAATAAAAGCAGAAAACACATTCCATAAACAGATAGAATTACAATCCTCTGCAATACACAACAAACATCCGAAATGGAGAACAAGAAAAGAAAATACACTGAGTGAGTCGCAATCTCCTCTACACCACCGGCTGCTGAGATTCTAAGGGAATGCCAAGGTCGTTCCCAGATTCTCCTCCGACTTCCGCTTTCCTGCCGCTCCTTGTGACGACGGGAAGCGCCACGAATGATTTAGTCTTACTGATGGGTCTGCTCTTCTCTAGCCTCACAACGTCTCCCACCTTGAACTGATTATCCGGGTCATGCGCTTGGTACTTCTTCTTCTTCCTCACGCGCCTCTTGTACTTGGGATGCGGAGCCAGCCTCACCACCTCCACCGCCACGGTCTTGTCGTTGGTTGCGCACACCACGCGCCCCTGCATCGTTTTCATGGCTCTGATGACCGGAACCAAAGCGGGCCTTGGAGGGTTCGCGAAGAAATTGGGCTTAGAGAGAGAAGAGAGTGGAGTGGAGCCATGGGCGAACGGAGACGAAAGCTTCAGAGCTTGCAGAGATGAGGTTAGGGACGCCATCGTTATCCCCCTCGAGAAGATAAGGCCCCGACCCGAATATGTATGTATATTTCATATACTGTACATTGTACATGGAGAGGTGAGCTCTGCTTATCCTTGGTAAATGGGCTTTTAAAATAAATTGGGCCGAATCTTTTACAAAAGAATTGAAAGCGAATTACAAAGCTCTTTTTTCATATTTGAATTCCTCCTAATAATCAATCAATCAATCAATCAATCAATCAATCAATCAATCAATCAATCAATCAATCAATCTCTCTCGTCTCTCTCGCCCCCTAATCCGAATCAATGCCGCGCCGTTGGACTCCTGACGCCGCCTAAGGTTTCAAGGTATGACGTCTTCTTGGTCGTGACGACGCTTAGCTTCTCCTTCACCAACAGATCGTCTGACGTATCCTTCTTCGACTGATCCAAGTCCCATCCCATGAAATCCGACAGCGTCATGCTCCCAACCAGCGTCTCGTCCTCTGTTTCCCTCGGCGTGCTCCTCTTGTTCCCCGCTCGATCTGCCTCTAGAACGTCATCGATTCTCGACATTACTGTGTACGCCAAGCTCTCCAGTATTCTCGAGTAGCTCTCCAGCACCGCTTGACCCACGTCCTGTGGTTTTCGAAAATTAAGTAAGGTCATGGAGAACCATAGAATTGGAAATTTATTATTACCTTGTTGAACTGGATCTTGCTGATGTCGAGTGAAGACTGTGAAATCCCAGGGTATCTTTGCTTGAGGATGAGCAAAATGGTCTCAGCTCGTTCTTCGAAGACCTCTCGCTTCTCGAGGCTGACGCCGGAAGCCCACGGGGCCGCTGATTTGCTGTCTTTGTGAACCATTTTACGTTTCCATATGACAATTGATGCCTCGATTCTGTTTTTGAGGTCGACGATCTTGTGCTCCGATGACATGTCCATGGTGCTCAGGAACTGGTCCGGGTCGAACCAGTCCACCGTTATGTTCCTGTACATCTGATCCCCGAGACTTGCCCTCCCATTCTGCATTATAAACACCTGTGAGTTGCTCCATTCTTTCAACTCCAGACTCGTATATCACCAGTTGTCTACTTACCTTGGGGAGAGAGTCGATGTAGCTCTCAGGGATCTCCATCTCGAACAAAACCTGTGCGTTTATGGCCATGGCTGCCTTTAGAACCTGGTTTACACAATCTTTCTGGTACTGCAAGAACCTTCTAGAAGCTTCTGATAGACCATCTGGCGGAACTTTGACTGTCGGAATCCACCATTTGTCGTCATTTCTCTTAGCGTTTGCGTTCTCCGAATCAGGCGAGTCTTTTGAAACATAGCTGAACTCGCTTTGGTCCTTGAATTTTTCTAGACAATCCTAGGCAGAAAAAGAAAAAAGAAAAACCAAATCAGGCATCCTTTTGTTGCCAATGAACTCTACTTGAGGAGAAAGAGGTCTTACAATGAGCATGGCGTCCAGTTTCTTTAAGGCGGGGATGTTCATGTGGAGGTCAGTACGTTGGCGTGTGGTCATTATCTGTTATTTTTTTTTAAGACCAATAAATAATATGGGATGTTACCAAATGAATCGCAGCAGTGAGACAGGTAATAACCTCCATATTGGTTCCATCTTTGTTTTTTTGTTGAGATGGAGCAAACTCAACGACGTAGTCCGTCACAGCGAGAAGCCAATCTATCTCTCTTCTCCATCTTGCTCTCCTCTCTGCAGGCATTGGCTCCAAACGCCGTTGCTCTCCGAACACAGAAGCTACCAACAACACAGTATCATATTTGGTGGTTAATGTATAACAAGATGCTACATCCAGAAAATCCTACCTGCAAGGTTTGTGATTGCGTTTGAGAGGGCGAGAGCAGAGGAGACTCCTTTGCCTCCACCGGAATTGTCCTCTCCCAGCAACAGCTTGGAGAAGCGCTCTTTCATCTGCTCCATGTCTGACGTCATCGCAAGCCAGCTAGATAAGAAAGCAGGAGAAAATGATGTCCAATGTCGAAAGGAAAGAGAAGAGAAACATGCCTGCCAGAAGCTGTTTCTCTCTAGCCTGTGCGGCGGCGAGCGCTGCTTCATCCGCAGCTGATCTTGAAAGCGGCGGGGCCTTGTTAGGATGGATTATGGTCAACGGTTCAGCCTCCTGAGATCCGGTGGCAGCCTCATCCAAACCGGATTCGACGCTGATACTCTTGGCCTGTTTCCCTGCATTGTTGTCGTTGTTCCTCCATTTGAAATTGAAGAGCCTGCTCCTATAGCTTTCCTGCTCTTGCTCTGATGCACGAACCATTCCTGATCGCACGAGATAATTAGGGAGGAGAGGAACAGAAAAGAGAGGATTGAAAGGCCAGAGAGAGCCTCTCTTGAGACCTGCGACACGAAAAAGAAAGAGAAAATACAAAAAATGGAGGGGAGGAGGAGGATTTACCAAGAAGCTAATTGAGCGGCAAAACAATAAAGGGGATTATAATTGTTACACAGATTTTGGCAGAGAAAATTGTGGGGAAGGCAATGGATTTGAAGGAGACAACGTGGGGCGCATGTTTTAGACCAGACCACACCTGTTAATTATTTATAACTAATGATTAATTAGGATTTGATAATTAGAGATAGATAACAGTTAGAATAACTTGTTGCTGAAAATCATGTAATTAGGATTGTGTGATTTACTTTACTTTACCTATCCATTTCACTAGATGCTCTAAACATGCAATGTCAACTGGGAATCTGCTACGGTTCCATTTACATACATTGTGTTCTTTTTTAAGTTCATGAATTCAAAATTTGTATGAGTTTCAAACGTGCATTGTTGTCTATAAATTAAAAAAAAAACAACAATGGTTTTTGGCCGACACAGCAGTCGCTAATTACGTACGTATATACATGTGATTAGATGAAGAAGAAACTGGGAAAAGGTCATAAAATGGGCCATTTCGAGTATTGGCCCATATGATATCGGCCCATGTTTATCTCTCCTCTGCTAATAGTTAATACCCACCACTCACTCACTTCTGTCTCTGCGCTTGGAGAAACTAGAGAGAAAGAGAGAGAGATGGAATCAATCGGAGTCCTGATGATGTGCCCCATGTCCACCTACCTGGAGGACGAGCTTCAGAAGCGCTTCAACCTTGTTCGTTTCTGGACTTGTCCGGAGAAATCAGTCCTTCTGGAAACTCATCGGAACTCCATCCGCGCCGTCGTTGGGAATGCTTCTGCCGGCGCTGATGCTCAACTCATCAATGATCTTCCCAAGCTTGAGATTGTCTCCAGCTTCAGCGTCGGCCTGGACAAGATCGATTTGGGGAAATGCAAGGAAAAAGGGATCCGCGTCACCAACACTCCCGACGTTCTCACCGAAGACGTCGCAGATCTCGCGATTGGGCTTATCCTGGCTCTCCTCCGACGCTTGTGTGAGTGTGATCGCTATGTGAGGAGGGGCAAATGGAAGACCGGTGATTTCCAGCTCACTACTAAGGTCTTTTCCTCTGTTGAAAGTCCTTGCTTGCAAATCGTATGCCTTGTGATTGGAAATAGTCAGTAATCGTTTTTTTTATGGAAAAAGTGATGATCGTGAGGTCTAATTAGACTTACTTTTTCTAATGCACTTTCTGTGTTAAAGCTGGGGCTAGTCTCAGAATTCCCTCTGCGTAACTTTCATCTTCTTTTTATTTCTGCACGCCGAGAACTGAAGATTTTTCTTCTTCTGCTGATTGATTGATTCAGTTTAGTGGAAAGTCCGTGGGCATCATTGGTCTAGGTAGGATTGGGACTGCCATCGCAAAGAGGGCTGAAGCCTTTAGCTGCCCTATCAATTACTACTCAAGAACAGTGAAGCCTGATGTAGGCTACAAGTATTATCCAACGGTGGTTGAGCTTGCTGAAAACTCAGACATCCTCGTGGTGGCATGCCCATTGACGGACGAGACCAGACACATTGTGAATCGGCAGGTGATGGATGCATTGGGAGCAAAGGGTGTGCTGATAAACATAGGGCGTGGACCACATGTTGATGAGCAAGAGCTTGTGAAAGCTCTAACACAAGGCCGCCTAGGTGGGGCTGCGCTGGACGTGTTTGAGCAGGAGCCACACGTGCCCGAGGAGCTCTTTGCCCTTGATAATGTGGTTCTGCTCCCTCACGTTGGGAGTGGCACTGTGGAGACACGGAATGCCATGGCCGATCTTGTGGTGGGTAACTTGGAAGCCCACTTTTCTGGTAGATCACTTCTGACTCCGGTGGTCTGAGTGATTTTCAAGGCCTTTTATGTTTGGATAAATAAAATAGGCAACTAATGGATTTAAACACTAGAGGGGATGCTCTCTGTTTCATGTCTCTATTTCTTATGTTTCTTTTCCCAAAGTATTGGAGTAGAATACAAGTGTGACACTTGGGGACAAAAATATGATAGCGATCTAATCCCAGAAATATACTACTTATAGACGACATTAATGTTGGTTTTCAAGTGAAGCTAAAAAAAATGTTTTGTAGAGAGAATCATCTGAACCTAAAAAAAAAATATAGATTATGTCCTATGTGGTGCATCCAGCAAAGAGCAAACCTTAGCAGATTTTATGTCCTATGTCCTATGTAATTAGGGCTCCTTTCCAGCCTTCTTGGCTTTGGTTTTCTCCTTCTTGTCATCTTCTTCTTTCCTGATGCACGTAAACAAAGCATATTGGAGTTAGGTTGGAAAACGACCAATGAGTACTGCATTTGACTAAATAATGAATTGAATCCCAAGCATATTCTCTGCAATGAAAAAGATAAAGTTTGGTTTGATGTCATTACCCTCCTCCTTCCCGCTCAGCTGATGATAGTCTTTTCCACACCTCCCTCTCCATCTCACCTGAAGGCATTAGTATATCATTTTTCCAACGTTTATACGTTTAACTCCATTTTTTGCACTCTAGTATAACAGGGAATTGCCAACTTACCATTCACTGCTTCCAGGGCAACTGAGAATTTATTCTTCACAACTAAACCTCCAACAAACTGTGCCGCCGCACGAGCTTTCATAGCTGTTTCTGAATCTATGAAACATACGTAACCCGAATCCAATCCACCAGAGCATTCTATGTGCTGCACAAAGCACAGAAATAGAATGATTGCTGCTCAACAATCACTTTTTAGGGGATGTCCTGGAAAAAGTTTGCAAGTGTTACCTTAACGCTGCCAAATCTTTGAAAAACATCCTTGAGAACCTCAGGGCCAACAGAATCGCTGTTAACCGACGGGGGAACGACAAGTTGATCAGCCTTGTCTACCTTCTCTCCGCTCTCTGTGCACAAGCTAGCACATGAATTATCCGCCACCAAATCTCTGCTTTCCTTCTTTTTATCCTTTCCTTGCAGTTTCTCAGCATTGCCTGCCATATCTTCCTTCCCTCTGATTTCATTTTCCAGACTCTTGGGTTTCTCTGCAACCCAGAAAAGTTGCAGCTCAAAATGTTTAGAGATCAAGTCTTGAGAAACGAGAAAGTACCTTTATTTATTACTCCGTTGGCTATTCTTTTCAGTGTAAATTGGACAACGTGACCTCTGCGGAATCTGTAGCAATATATACATATATGAGCCAACCTGCTTTTTTGAATAAAAAAACGTTTTGATAGACAGAAACAAACAACAGACTGACTCGTTGTGGGAGGAATCAGTAAGACTTGACCCTGATTTTCCGAGTGTCTTGATCGCAGTCTCTCTTCGACGGTCAAAATCAATCCTGCATACCAACCGGAAACAGCCAGGTCATGTCAATCTGCTAGTCATGTTTCATGTTTGGAACAAACCATTTGCTTCCTTACTTACTTTGGTATTAATACTAAATCAGCGCCGGCATAGACCAAGGTCTGCCTCAAAATAGCTTCAGCGTCTTGTTCAGACGAGAATTCAATCAAAGCAGTGCCAGAAAAGTGTCGCTTATCTCCGATGTGGTGAGGTAGCCTCACACTGTTCACCTGAACAACACAAATTCAAACGAGAGCATTCATAAAGCTATTTTCGACGACATCATAAGAGGCATATGAGGAAGAACCTTGGCATATTGGGAGAAGAAAGATGCCACATCCTCCATCTTTATGCTGTACTCAAAAGGAGATGCCGCAACGGTTCTTCTGTGGACTTGTTCAAGCACCTCCTCCGGCTTGGAGAGTTTTGTTCCTCTCCCGATCCTTAGACCTTGGTTTTTTTTTATTTTTTGATTAACAAGGAAATTGTCATCATAATTCATAAGGCTGGTAAACCAAAGAGAGAAAAAAAAGAGTACCATTGGCGGAGACTTTAAGAAAATCAGAAGTCCGCAAGAGATTAGCTACTCCCTCAACTATTCTCTTAGGGATGTCTTCGCGTCTGATGTTACCGAGCCCAAGGAGATTCCTCATACGAGAGAAGGAACAAACCAGAGGCAGACTAACCACTAAATTTTTCGATATCAATGACGACGATCAAGGAAAAACAAAAATTATATATAGTTTTGTGTGTGCATTATATTATAATAATATGGGATACGGCCATCTTTGCTCTTGGTGACTTCCTTTCTGAGGAAATCGTCTCTGGGTAGATTACTGTCACTGAAGTAAAACTCCACCTTTTTAACCAGACAGAAAAACCTTGTTGAGGAACAAAATAGTGGGTAATTAGAGATGAACAAAACATAAAATCCAGAAAATACCTGGGTAATCAACTTGTTGGCGGTTTCGTCGTTGAAGGAGGCCATTGAAGAGGGAATTTGGAAGAGGAAGGGGACAGAAAGTTGAGAAAGGGGGAAGAGCTATTCAAGGCGACTACGATAGGCCCATCCAAATAATGACGGGTTGGATTTTATATTTCGTATATAGAGGTCCAACTACAATAGGCCCATCCTAATAATGGGCTTAAACTCTTGTGGGCTAAATATTGCCGCCATCAAATTATTATTAGCCCCGCGTCCAAACAGGCTCTATCTTTCTTAGAAATCGGCGGCAAATTGGAAGAAGGGAGCCCGCCTTGTCCTTTGTGACTGTGAAGAGAACACTATCGATCGAGAGGGAGAGAGATGACGGAAAAACAAGAATTCTCGGCGTTTCCGTACAAGCCGTACTCGATCCAAGTCGATTTCATGAATGCGCTCTATCAGTTTCTGGACAAGGGTGGCGTTTCCATGCTCGAAAGCCCCACTGGTACGGTACGCTTCGCTTCTTCCTGTCTAGCTCCAGAGGAATGTTTTTAACCTGGACGTTCTCGACATTGGATCAGTTTTCTACATTCAATCGATCAATCTAGTAGTATAAGTATACCCCTCTCTTATGGTTTTGATGTGTCAGGCACTGGAAAATCTCTAAGCATCATCTGCAGTGCCCTACAGTGGCTAATTGACCGCAAGGAGAAAGGAAAATCAGGATCCGACAAGGCTGTTGAGGAATTCTCCTACGACGAGCCCGATTGGATGAGAAATTTTGCTGTCAATGAAAATCATTCTGACAAGACCATCAAAAACAGCAGCACATCCCCATTTCGGCTCAGGAAACATGCCAAGGAAGTTTTCTCGCAAGTGCAAGTCTCTGTGAAGAAACACGAGGAGGATGACTTAAGCGATCAAGAATTCTTGTTGGAAGAATACGAAAGCCAAGATGAATCATCTTCAAAGAGAAAACCCGCTGGAGTTTTTGACAGCTCATCCGAGGATGATGACGAAGATGAAACGGAAAACGAAGAAGGAGGACTCAAGGTTTTCTTTTGCAGCCGAACACATTCACAGCTTTCTCAATTTGTCAAGGAGCTGAGGAAGACTGTCTTTGCCAAAAATCTCAGAGTTGTATGTCTAGGCTCGCGAAATAACATGTGCATAAACGAAGGTACTATTTCTCCTTCTTGTTCTTTCAACGTTTGCCTGTTACTTACAGTTTCAGAGGTCATGTACAGATGTTCTTAAGCTTGGGAATGTGGTCCGGATCAACGAGAGGTGCTTGGATTTGCAAAAGAAGAAGAAATCTCAAGTCTCCAAAAAGAAGGTACACATTATCAACTTGGTTAATGGATTTATCTATAAAAGCGGCTGAGTTCTGAATGGAGGCTTCTTACATAAACGAATATTTGCTTGTTGTTATCGTTATGCACGGTCATTTTTTTTTTCAGTCGGCTGTTTGCTAACTTATGGAAGCTTGACCATTTCAGAATTTAGGTACAACTGTAAGGGTAGGACGAACCAAAGCATCTTGCAGATGCCCAATGCTTAGAAAAAATACACTACAGAGAGAATTCAAGGCTGAGGTTTTTCAACAAGAAGCCATGGACATTGAGGATCTTGTTCAACTTGGACGGGAGATGAAAACTTGTCCATACTATGGTTCAAGAAGAATGGCCCCGGCAGCTGATCTTGTTATCCTTCCGTATCAGTCTCTTCTATCAAAGTCGTCACGGGAATCTCTTGGCCTAAACTTGAAAAACAATGTTGTCATCATAGACGAGGCTCACAATTTGGCTGACACTCTTCTCAGCATGCACGATGCAAAAATAACAGTGTCACAGGTAAGCTGTCAGCTTCGTCTGCGTTTAAAGTTCCTGTGTGGTTTGGATGGACTTTTGCATTGCTAGTGAGTCCTCTGTGTCAGCCATACTCAACTTTCTGTCTAAATAGGTTTCTGTCGTAGCTGCTTTGCTGATACTTCAGTACACAGAATTTAGATAACAACTGACACACAGGGTGGAGTCACGGTTTTTAATCGATTTGTATTGCAGTTGGAGGATGTACATTGCAGCATAGAACATTATCTGGGAAGATTCCAGAATCTATTGGGAGCTGGAAACCGTAGATATATCCAAACTCTGTTGATTCTCATCCGAGCTCTCCTCAAACCTATTGCCAGTGACAGGATCCTGAACACCGTAAATAATGGGCTTGATACAGGAAATCACTCTAAAAGCAAGCCTTCTGGTGGTTGCTCGATGGCAATATATGACTTTTTATTCTCTCTAAATATAGACAATATCAATTTGGTCAAGTTACTCGCCTATATAAAGGAAAGCAATATCATTCATAAGGTGAAGCGGTTCATAGTATATAGCCCTTCGCTTGCTTGAGTCTTTTCTCCTGTACATTTCCTTTTTCTCACCTTCAATATTCAAATTTGTGTCCAGGTCAGTGGATATGGAGAGAGAGTTGCTATGTTTAAGAAAGATCCAGTGGCCCATGAAATGAGCAAGTTAACAAGTTTTAGAGCGTTGTTTGATATGTTGGTAGCACTCACTCATAACAATGGTGATGGGCGGATAATAATCTCAAAGAGGACTTCGTCTACCTCTGGCCAACAAGGAGGGTACATTAAATATGTCATGCTCACTGGAGCAAAGTTATTTTCGGAGGTTGGCCATTGCATAAATGTCTTCCTTTTTTTCCGAGTCTGTAACAGTTTCGGCAATTCAACAATGTAAAAGTTTATCCAACCAATTTGTAGGTGGTGGATGAAGCTCATGCTGTCGTATTGGCTGGTGGGACTCTTCAACCTATAGAAGAGACAAGGGAACGACTCTTTCCATGGCTACCATCAAATCAGCTGCAGTTCTTCTCATGTAGTCACATTGTTCCCCCTGAGAGTATAATGCCAATCGCAATTTCACATGGTCCGACTGGACAGTCTTTTGACTTTAGCCACAGTTCAAGAAGCTCAACTGAAATGGTGGGTGATCCAAATGGCACTCGTTTTCTAACTTTTTTTTATTCCTCTAACCTTAATTAGATTTAGAAAGAGTAGTGAGTGTAACCTTTGTATTTGACTGTGTGGGACTGGTTGGCAGATACAGGAGTTAGGACTGCTAATGAGTAACCTGGTGGCAGTGGTTCCTGAAGGAGTTATCGTCTTTTTCTCCTCTTTTGAGTATGAAACACAGGTGCACACAGCGTGGAGTAACTCGGGGATACTCAGAAGAATAATGAAGAAGAAGCGTGTGTTCAGAGAACCCAGAAGAAACACTGAAGTAGAAGCTGTTCTCAGAGACTATAAAGAAACAATAGAAAGCGAAAGAGGGGCAATAATGCTAGCTGTGGTTGGTGGGAAGGTGTCAGAAGGAATCAACTTCAGCGACAGCATGTGTCGGTGTGTTGTGATGGTTGGTCTGCCGTATCCCAGCCCGTCTGAGATTGAATTGTTGGAGAGAATAAAGCATATAGAAGGTCTTGGAGATTCAGGATCCGCAAAACCTTGTCTGGGTTTGGTTGACGATTCTTACTACAGTGGAGATGTGCAAGAAGGGTTTGGCGTATTAAAGAGCTGCAAACGGAGAGGGAAAGAATACTATGAAAATCTGTGTATGAAAGCAGTTAACCAATCAATCGGTGAGTTTTTGTTTGGGTTTCTTAATTTCGCTGTTAGTGTTTTTAGCATATCTGTGAGTTTTGGACTGAGACCAAAAAATTGTTCTTCCCTGCTTTTGATTTTCAGGTAGAGCAATCAGGCACGTAAAGGACTATGCAGCCATTCTACTGGTAGATGCTCGATACTCCAATGATCCTGCTTCAAAAAGAACATCTCACCCATCCAGCAAGCTCCCAAAGTGGATCAAAGATCGTCTTATTTATTCCACCAAAGGCTATGGAGACGTTCACAGAATGTTGCACCAATTCTTCAAACATAAAAATGTTAACTAAAAAGCCAATCAGCATTAGAGAAAAGAGTGAAGCATCATCTATGTTGGAATAGATCCTTGGCACTCTTTTTTTTTGGGTATCAAAACAAAGTGGAAAGAGAAAAAGGCATATAGCAAAAGAATTTCATTTAATCTGTTTTTCTGGGTTTTCAAACGTCCCAACTGTTTTATCACAGACGGGGGTGGTTTCTGCGACTCAGATTTGTTTGACCATGCAATCCAAATCCAACTAAACTTTTTTTTGTATGTGCTAACAATTATATTTATGAATCTTGAGGCAGCAACTTATATGTTTCTTGAGGCAGCGCAACAGCAGCAGCATCATCACTCTCCTGGCAATTGAGTGAATAAACACCTCAAGGCAACCTCGTAAGCAGCAAAAATAGCACCGTTGACCACAAAGGCCCTGGCAACTGCAGTGCCGAGGCCACGCCAGAGAACCCCATAGCCTTCCTGAGTGATGCTCTTGCGAAAACAATCAGAAATGCCGTCGTAAGCCCCATGGCCACCTTGTTGCAGCCTGGTCTTGACAACATCGAGAGGATAGCAAGCGACCCAGCTGGCGACACCAGCAAGGCCCCCAGCGACGAGCATGGTCCTGAGGGTCTCATCTCCAGTCTTTCTGCAGCCGGGGTGGAGCCTTTCTCGTACGTACTCATAGGTCCAGAAGTAGAGGCCGTGAGCTGGAGCATCTCTGAGCACCGTAATGGTGAGGCCTTTGTATATCCCCTTTAGACCTTGTCTCCTGAGGATGCTCTTAGCCAAGCTGATTGGACCACTCTTGCATTGCTGCAGCTGAAGACGAATCTTGATGAGCTCCACGGGGCTAAGCAACAGGCTCTGCACAGCCCCAGTGCCAACCCCTCCAAGAGCAACGCCTCTGTAGGAAGGAGGCCCTTCCGGAGGAACAGAGGAATCAAAGGAGCGAGAGAGTATGGCATATATCTGGAATACCATAGCATTCTGCACACACACAAAGACAAAAAAAGAAAAGAATGAGAGATTTGATCATCTGCTTAACCAACCAACCAACCAACCAAACAAAAGAGGTGATCAAGAAGGGAACCTGAAAAGTGACGGAGGCCAAGGGCGCAGCCATGCCCCTGTAGAGCGACGTTGGGCCCTCAACGGCGAGCATCCGCCGGAGAATGGTCAAGGCAGATCCCGATTTCGAGCTCTGTTGCTGCCGAATTCTCAGCGTGTCCAGTGGATACCCGGAGATTATCCCTGCCACGCCTCCGAATCCACCGGCCACGAACTCCCTTCCCCAGCTGCTCGCCATGAACTCCGGCCAGAAATCCATCTTTCCCTGAAAACGGATTGATAATTAAGAAAACGTGAATAAAAAAGGAAAAAAATCTGTGACTGTGTTTGGGAAACAAATTAAGGATGATTGAGCCACACCGTCCTTTTCATACCATCTCGCCCAACCCACTCCCGCCACCTACATAATAAAACTCGTTTCCTCTCTCTTTGTTTTTCATTTAATTATTTATAAAGATCACGTTCAATTAAATAAAAAAAAACAATAGTGGAATATACTTGTTTTGACCTGTTGAGTGATAAGCTAAACAATGATGGTTCCTATTAAATTAGTGAAATTGAATCCATCCAAATTCACATTCCAAATGTCTAGTGAATTTCAAACTATTGTATAACCTGCCTTTTCATGGCTCTCGGTTCTTTTATGATTTGTCCACTGCGGAAGAATTAAATAAACGATTAATGGATAATCCAATGGATTCTGTATAGGAACGAAGTGCACGCAATCTGTATATGAGGAACAAAGTGCACATCATCACAAATATAAAGGCAAAGATGTCACAAGAAGAAGAAACGTGGAGTAGACAAACATCTCTATCTTTTATGTGTTTATATGTATGTATATAGGGACAAGAAAGCGAAAGTTGAATAGAAAGAGAGAGAGAGACGTCAGGTTACTTCTCTCCCAGATGACAAACTTATGTTTTTTTAATCTAAAAAAAAAAGATACAAAGAACATTCATAACACAGCCAAAACTCAGGGGGGGATTCTCACTTCTTGCTTCTTTTCTTTAGCCCACTCCCTCCAAAGATTCATTCTGTGATGCCTTTGCTCTTAGTTTCTCTTTAAGGGTCTGTTTTTTTCCCATTCAACTCAATCACTCACCCTCACATACAGATCCTTCTGATGCTAAGCATTTTATACATAATCACATATGATGCTTACATACTAATACTTTCCTTCCATCTCATACGCAACTCTTTAAGTTGAAGACGAGTAGAAACAAGCTTAAAAACAAAAAACACAGACGTATAATTGTGGGAACTCACCTTCCCCCCATCTTTCTTCTTCTGAAATCTGAATGTTAGCCAGACCAGCATATTATTATTATGATTAATTTTATGTTTGCTAAATAAGACCAGCATATTAGATACTATTACTATATCTCTCGACTGTTGAATCGGTTGTTGTTATTATATCTTTTCTATCCAATTTATATTAGCATAATGTGAAGTGAGGTCAGGTGAGAAGTTTATGCAGAGCTGCTTCTTATAATAAGTACAGCAGTATATCGCCGCGATCAAATGGGCTTGGCTATATTATGGGGCCCAATCCATATAATTTCCAATTGGGTTGGCTATATCCAAAAAGAGATGACATGTTTTGTTTCTTTTGGGTCAAGAAAGGGAGATGACATGTGTTTTTCTACATCGTTTGAATCAAATCAATGGTTGGTTATATGATCAGATACCATCAGCATTGATTCAGTGATGATGAGGGCTGATGATTCCTCACTTGAGAGAGAGAGAGAGACACACACACACAGGCAGTGTAAAATAATTAACGATGAGATTCCGAAACTAACCCTGGTCAACTCCCTCTCTCCACCCTGTTTTTGGAGATTTGCAGCTCTCACAAAGCGCGCGCTAATTTGCCCTTTTACAAGATCCCGATCGATAAAGGCGGGGACACAGGTTGCTTTGGTTTTCTTGCGAAACACAGTCCGTTTCTTGAGATCTCATGTAGACCCAGCCAAGGTCGTTTCTTTTTCATTCCTATCTTTTTCCTCTTTCTCTCTCTCTCTCTCTCTCTCTCTCTCTCTCTCTCTCTCTCTCTCTCTCTCTTATATAAGTAAAGCCTCTCTTCCCTAAAAACGCCATATTTCACAAAAGGAGGACGGCATTTCTTCTCTCTCTCTCTCTTTCTCTTGCAAGAAAGATCCCTCTTTCTATTGCAAGAAAGAGAGAGATAACGAAAACAAAACAGGAAAAACAAAGAAGAAGAATCCAATCTCTGTTAATTTCAAAAGGCAAAATGTTTGATGGGCTGTTTAAACCCAAATTTTATACGAAATGGTAAAAGTCTTCTTTTTTTCTTTTCTTGGTTTTGTCCATCTTGTTGTTTTGTATTGTTGATCGCGCGCATTCATCATTTAAAATTTCCTCAGCAAGTCGTTGGTCAAGATAACGAAAACAAGAGTAGAGACGGTAAAGAGGAAGAAAAACTCTGTTTGCAAATATCTGAAGAACGACATTGTCGATCTTCTCAGGAACAGCCTCGATTACAATGCATATGGCAGGGTAATTTTTGCTTTACCCGTTTTTATAGTTTGTTAATGTCACGGTCAATCAACATGTAATTCTGAATTCATGATTGGAGTTTTAGACCCGTAATTTAAGCCCTGTATCGACTTGTCGTTTAATGGGTCGCGGGGATCTGATTGCTTGTCCCAACGTGAAAGCAGCCAACACAAAATACATGTTTTTTTTTTTTCTTTCTTTCTTTTCTTAGAAAACAAGGGTCAACGATGATTAGGTTCTATTTTAGTATAGTAAATGGATGCAATGGAAAAAGAAAAGCTGTATATATTTAATATGTGATGCTGGCACCAGCTGGTTATAACAGACTAGAGAGAATTGTTGCTTAAGAAAAACCATCTGCTTCTCTTATCTCGTGTGCAATAAACTTTGTTTGATCTCCCATTAATTTGCGTGACAGGCAGAAGGGCTTATTGAGGAGAAAAGGAGGCTGTCCTGTTACGAGCTGTTGGAGCAATTCTGCATCTGTGTTGCATCCAATGTGTCTCTCTTACAGAAATCCAGGTAGGTGAAATTAAAGGGGGCTTAAGACGACCCCTCTTTGCCTTTGCCTTTACTTAATTAGCCCTTTCTTGTTTGGACTCTGTGCAGTAAATGCCCTGATGAGTGTCGTGAGGCCATCTCCTCCCTCGTATATGCGGCCGCTAGAGTCTCGGAAGTGCCAGAGCTTCGCGATCTCAGGTCTTTATTTGCTGATAGATACGGGAATTCACTTGAACAGTTTGTGAATCCTGAGGTAATGATTATGCTTTTGAAACATTCTCTATGTACAATCTAAATAATAACCAACCAACTGTAGTTGTAGTTGTAGTTGACCTGCTGCTGACTCTCCATGCATGGCAGTTTGTAGAGAGATTCAAAGCAGAGCCCCCGTCAACGGAAATGAAGGTAGAGCTGCTGCAGGAAATCGCCAGAGAATACTCCATCAAATGGGATGCCAAGTCTTTAGAAAAGAGGCTCTACACAACACCACCACCAACAATTCTTCATCATCATCATGTGAGGAGTCAAATTTAAATATAAAATTGAACCATCCGAGCCATACTCATATATACCTCTGTGTTTTTTGCAGACGGAAACTGAAGAGCCGCCGAAACCAAAAACAAAGGCCAATACTGGAGAAAACACAAGCAGCATTTCGTTTCATGGCAGAAAAGACTCTTTCGATGACGACGACAACAAGTCCATGAGTAGAAGAAGCGAAGACGACTCCATGAGTACAAGCGAGAGTTGCGTCTCTGGCCCGGAGGAAGATCCCGAAACCAAACCTTTCTACTACCGATTCATGCCTGCGCCTTACAACAGCAAACCCAAAATCGAGAAACAGGAAAGCAACATCACCAAATCCCAACTCATGGCGGACGACGACACTGGTGAGTTAGTCAAAACCCAGAATAGCTATAGAGACAGAGAGAACATCTAAATTTGGAAAGCAAGCACTATAGTGATACAGATCTATATAGAAAGTAATGTTGTCATCTGATCTCTCAGATTCGCCGAGTGCGGGAAGACCAAAGCCGAGATCAGTGAGACGGCGATTGGCGAACCCGCCTCCAGATGCGCCTGAATATTCGGTGAAACAAACAAGTAAGAACATGAGATCGGACTCGATGGAGAATGCAGGCGGAGAGGGGGTTAGGAGGATGAGTCGTCGAACAGCGTCGTGGCAGCCTAAGCCCTCCAACGTCCCAGATTTTGATGAGGTCGCCGCTCGCGTAGATGCTCTCACTCGGAATTGATCTTCTTCTTCTTCTTCTTCTCCTTCTTCTTCAGTTATTATTAGTGATGCGATTGTGATTAGAAGAAATTGAAACTGAAATCGAAATTGTCGTCTGTGAATGAATGAATTCCACTATTCCCTTCTTTGTAGTAAACCTATAAGCTGCCGCCATTTTAATCCTACATTTAGCGCCTTTTTTCTAACCTCTTACAGTAATTAAAACTTGTGGGAGCCCTAAAATAAAATAAAATCCGTAGAATCGACGAATTCCACTTTCTTCTTCTTCTTCTTCGTTCTTCCTCACAACCAACCATCAATGGGTAACCCTAAAAGACTGATCTCGGAGGAAATGAAGGATTCAGAGATTCATTTGATGAGCGAGATTCATCTCGGTTGCCCACCCGCCACTAACGGACCCTTTGTTTCCCGTTTCACCTTCTCCTCCCCACTCGGTCTCGGTGGTAGCTCGAATGATCATATTAGTGTAGATAAAGATGGTGATCTTCTTCTCCCTAGACGAACCAGTAAGAGTTTCCATCTCATGACCCCTGGATTTCTTTTCCTTGACTCCTTTACTGTCACCATTCAGCATTGTATCACATCAACGCTCCGTGATGTTGGTCTTCAGGTAAGCTCATCTCATCTCTTTTGGGTTTCTTTTTTTTTTTTTTTTTTTTTTTGCAATTTCATGCTTGCTTACGCCTACCGCTGCCTCTTGAGGTGTGGAAAGCACAACTGGTCTTATCAGATTTTGTGTTGCATAAGATGTGCACATCATCCCAACTCAATTCCATTGTCTGCCTGGAACTCGGCTCTGGAACAGGTTTTTTCTTTTCCTTACTCTCTTATCTGCTGTATCTCTAGGATTCCCATGAGCCATTACATCTTTGAGATTCAATTGACCAAATGCCTCTTCAGTCGATGTCTTATCTTGGTTTGTTTTCTCCTTTTCCAGGCCTGCTCGGTATATTGCTTGCACGAGTCGCCAAGGCAGTTTTCCTTACTGGTGCTGCTTCATTCTCTTCACATACAATACTTCTTTTCTCCCTCAAATTCAGTCTCATTCTTCCTTGTCTTCTACAATAGATCATGGATACGAAATTCTTGGCAACTGTCTTCGGAACGTGGAAATGAATTCATCCTTGTTTAACCCTCAAGCTGTGGTCAATGTTCGTGAGCTCAACTGGATGAGCGAATGGCCTGTTGATGGTGACTGCAGAGTTCCAGAAAAGTAATGAATCATCTTCTTGCTCTTTATTTGATTTCTATATATATATATATATATATCATGACGTGTGATCATGTTCAGGTATCGTTGGAGCTCGCAGGACTTTGAACAAGTCAAAAGTGCAAGCTTCATTTTTGCAGCAGATGTGATCTACAGCGATGATCTAACCGTAGCGTTGTTTAGCATGTTAAAGAGAGTGATGTCATTCGGTTGTGACAAGGTAATACTTGGATGGCCTTTTGCTTGTTCACTTTAAGGGCTTAAAGCAACCACCAGTTACACATTTGTGAATTGGCAGGTGCTATATTTGGGATTGGAGAAACGATACAACTTCAGCTTGGATGATCTCAACGTTGTTGCCAATGGCTACGCCTGCTTTAGAAGCTACATCAAAGAAGATGAACTTTGTAAGATTATCCCCATTGTGCTCCCAATGTTAAAAGTTAAAAAGATGTGATAAAATAAAATAAATAAGTGGTATGGAATAGGTGAGCAAGAGGAGAAGAGTTTTGTGGGCAAGCGCATCGACGTCACACAGATCCCTCAGTACACCAAGGGTTATGATAGAGGTGAAGATGTTGAGCTTTGGGAGATCAAATATGTAGCTTAACGCTACGTGTGTGGTCATAGAAATACTGATTTATAGAAAAGATAATACCGTGATTTCAAGGAAACCTGAGGAATTTGATAATGAAGCTCCTCCCACTCCCCCTAGTGAATGATCACCAAATACTCGTTACCCTTAGGGTTAAATCAAACCAGTGTCTGATAAAAACCAGTTCACAAAGTTCAACGAAACCGCATTACATTTAATAACAACTTTTTCTAGAAAAGAATAACACAAGGAACCAAAAAAAAAAAATTTGCTTCCTAAATATTGTTATCGAAACGAAGAAATTAAATATAGAGAATCTTTCGGGAAATAATAGCGGAACCAGAAAAAGAGGTTCCACTAAGGTAAAAACAAAATCGTTACAACACCATCTCTCTCTCGTGGTATATTCAGGCACTACCTTGGGTGGGATTCTCTGTCTCCATTGGTTCGCCGGAGACCGGTGGCTGTGGCTGTGGCTCACTCTTGCCATCATCCGCGGACTCACCTCCCTTGGCTTGTGGTGGCTCCGCTTTAGCCGCCGGCTTTGGTTTGGTCATTACAGGCCTGCAAAACCTGCCAAACATTCAAAGCTGGTTCATTCACTATAATATCATTCAACATTTCTCTTGGGAGTAATAAATGTAAAGCTTTGCTTACTTGTCCAATGCCTCCGCCTTGCTTGTAACGTCAGCTGACAAGAGAGCCGGTGTGGCATACTTGGGTAGCGTGTCCTGCTGCTGCTGCTTCTCCCGCAGCCATGCTTCTGCTTCCACACACTCGTTCAAAACCTTCATTATTGCACAACACATCAAAAACATTCAACCATTTTTTCTCACGAGAATCTTCACATTTGTCCTGCTTTCGAGGTGAGCCAAATTATTACCTTCTGCTTCTCTGCCAATTCAATGTGGTCAAACTTGGGATCATTAGACACAGCTGCCTCTCTGTAGCTGTTGATACAGTAACTAAGCTGATCAATTACCGACCCTCTTTCCAGCGACTCTTTGTAACGCTCTTCAACAGGGTCACCCACCTACAAAAGACCAGTCACCAAGCTCTGTTAAAACAAGCATCCAAAAAACAAACACAATAAAGTGCCATCATGTGTAGTACCTTCTTTAGCTCCTCGAGCTTTGCAACATAAACACCTTTAGTCTCTTCTTCCCCATCTTCATACAACCAATCTTCCACTTCCTGCAGACTCGCCAGGAATGCTTCCCTCTCTGAATCAGTGATATATTCCTGGTATTTGTCGCTCAGCTGGAAAAAAATATGTCAGTGCCACATACTCTGAACCTTATAAATGCATACTCCCAATGCCAAAACCACACACACGAGAAAAAAAAAACGAAATCTCACTTTGTTTCGCATATCATAAACATAGGACTCAACAGCATTCTTCCGGTCCTTTGTCTCCT
>NW_006256342.1:6645-29907 GCF_000478725.1 Eutrema salsugineum | reverse complement strand
GAACCTGTATATAGCAAGCACCATCAGTTCAGTGGAGAATCTAGCCTTTGCATCAGTTTCCATTTGCACCGGCTATCAGCAGAGTCAGGAACACCATTGTCAGTACCAGCTGCATCACTACTTTCCTTGGCGTCCTGCATGTTTACATCAGAGTCACCAGAAGCAGGAGCTGCCTCAGCAGTAGCTTTGTCACTGTCAATCTTAATAGTTTCCTCCGGTTGTTCTTTTGACACCGGCACTTCAACTTCTTCCTCTTCCAAAAGCTGCAATGATGGGAGAAAACAAATTAGCATAACTTAAAGGATCTACAAGTTCGTAAGGGAAGGCACGGCTCTGAATGATCAATATGTAATTATTCAAGAGAATGAGTCTTTAAATAAATCACCTAAAGAACCCATTGTGTTAGATGATCACAATAGTTATAATATAGCAACAAAAACTTACTGTTGCCGATTCAACTGAGACAATTCCATGCAGGTTCAATCTCACTTTCACTTTAAGCTTTGCTCTCTCGCCTTTTGATGACTGGAAGGGACCAATCTACAGAAAGGAGATCAACCATGAGAAACAAGAGCGCTGCAGTCTTGAGTAGTCATGACACTGGAGAAAGATCAAACCGTGTACGTGCTGATTTTTGGAGGTGCTTGCAACTCGGTCACATCACCATACTGCACATCAACAGAGAATGTTCCAGAACGATAAAACGTTAGAGCCTTGACACTAGGAATGGGATTTCCTTTGGGAAAAACAATGGTGCTCTGCTGCTTCTCAGCGCCTCCATTTTGAGAATCAACAGCTGCTCCTTTCCACGCCAGCGAGATTGAGAAGGGGAAGCTCTCATGAACCTTAATAGAAAAAATACATAATAAGACTGGTTAGATAACTTGATGTACAGCAGTTCTCGGGCTGCTTATAAGTAGACGAAAAATCCACACTTCCTTAAGCATAGATATGCACCCATCACCTGGAATTCGCGAACTTTAAAGGTCGGACTGAGAATGGCACACTGCAAGGCACATCCCCTTGACACACATTCACTGGCATTCATTGTACGCCTGGGCTCCTTACCAAAAAACTCAGTTAAGATCTTGATCATAGCCGGGACACGAGAGCCAGAGCCAACAACCTCGACCATGTGTACATCTTCAACTGCAAGGCCCGCGTCAGAGAGAGCTTTCTGTAGAGGCCTCTTAACACGCTCCAAAATCGGGATGCTGATCTCTTCAAACTCTTCCCTCTTTATGACACCCCTAACGTCTTTTTCATCCATCAAACACTCAATATTCAATGGTGCCACAGGATTTTCGCTAAGAACCTTTTTCAGCTTCTCGCACGCAGCCCGGAGCCTGAGACAAGCCTTGGCATTCTGGGAGACATCAATCTTGTACTCCTCCTTAAACTTAGCAGCAAAATGATGGAAAAGAGCTTCATCAAAGTCCCTCCCCCCAAGCGAGCGATCAAAGGCATGAGACAAGATTTTGAGCTGTCCTTTTTTGAAGCCTGCAATGCAGACTTGCATGCTTGCATGCCCAATGTCAATGAATGCGACATTGAGCTGTTCATTCTCTGGCAAATCTGTCTTATAAATACCATATGCCAAAGCTGTTGCTGTTGTCTCATGGATCAAGCGCAAAGGATGCAGGCCGGCAATAGTTGCAGCATCCAGAACAGCCCTTCGCTGGAGGTCGGTGAAGTAAACAGGAATACCAATACAGCAGTCCACCACTGCTGCATTCATGTTCTTCTCAGCAATACCTTTCAAATTAGACAACATCATTCCCATGACCTGAGTGGGGGTAAAGGCTCTCATCTCTCCCAAATACCTAGCATGGATCATAGGATAGCCATCAGGACCTTCCGTGACAGAAAAGGGCAGAGATTTGATATCCCTTTGCAGCTCAGGGTCGGAGAACTGGCGACCAACGAGACGCTTGATTTGGGATATGGAATTTTTGGGGTTCATCATGGTTGAAGCAGCTCCAGCAGTCCCGATGAACCGTTGCTTCTCACCAAAGCATATAATAGCCGGAGTCTCACGATTTGACTCATCATTAAGCACAACGTCGATACCTCTTTGCCTTGCAACAGCAACAAGGCAATTCTCGTTTCCAAAATCAAAACCAACCACACTCATTTTCAGGCTTTGTTTTCTTGAACACTAGACCCTCTGGAGTATCTGATAGCAACCTGGTCAATAAATAGAAATATCAGATTACAATAGCGATCATAAGTGATGATCTATAACGGACCTTCTTCAGCTAAAAAGATAACAGAACAAACTCAGGTACCCTTAACTATCTTAATGAACAGAATAAAAAAAATTACATTAACATGCTCCACTAAGTGTCATGTATATGAAACTGCTTTCAAAGCCGAAATAAATCAGAAATCTATAGGAAGCTAATTGGATACCTAGGCGGCCTTATAATAAGAATCCGCCAACACTCTGAACGTAAATTCAAACCACCAGTTTGGATTCAAACCAACAATACATTACACCAGCAGAAGCTGGTGATTTCCCAAGACAAATCCGCAGCGGATATTAGTTAAAACAGCGAAACCAGAGTCAAATTCAAAAACCAGTAATCCGGGAAGGAAACCTGCGAGCCATTGACGTACTCGTACAAATGCATCATTCCTTAAAAAGAGAGAGAGAAAAAAAAAATCACATCTACGAGAAAGAGGAGCTTCGGATCTAGAAGATCCGCCCCTAATTATTTTTAACTTAAAGAGAAGGGAATCGGAATCAAACCTGGATCGCGAGATTCTGGAAGCTTCTACCTAATCTGGGTCGCAGCAGAAAATGAAGAGCAAGAGGTGTGAAAAGAAAAGAAGAGAGGGGTTTATTAGAGAAGGAGCAGGCACCACAGGGTTCGTCTCGAATTTTCTTCTCCTTTTTTTTTCTTTTTCATCTCCCCCGTTTTCTTTTCCTTTATATTTTTGTATCCTCGCTTTTTTATTTACTTAAGTTTTTGGTTTCGAATGCTAACACCGTTTTTTATTGTACAAAAAAAGCGGTTTTAAAATATGATACGGTTTAACTGCAGTACGTGCGGGAAAATATATTTGCACAACAAGTACGGTTTTTATATAATTAGCGGTACACAATAATATTTGATTGGTGAAATAAGATAATAAACAATGCAAATTAATATTATTAGATATTTTTTAAAAACAAAATTAATATTTTTGAATAAAACTGTATTTTTTAACAAAATTAAGATGTCTACTTTTTTTTTTAAAAAAGATTTTTTTAAAATTGAAAAACGCACTTAATATTTCAAAACACACCTAAATAAATGCGGTATTACTATGCAAAGCGTTTTTACCTTTTTATCACAAAACTGATGTATTATATTATTATTTTAATAAAAAAGCAGAAAACAAAAAACGCACTTCATTTTGGTAAAAGTTATTGAATGGTGACATATAAGTGGAATTCACAATTTTACTAAAAAACCGCACCTCTTCACGTCACCATTCAAACCCTTTATCCTAAAGTTTTCTTCATTCTCATTTCTGAAGAAAACTATTAAAAATCAAATGACTAAATTTACTTTGAAAACTCTTTCGCACAACAAATCTAGTAGTTATTATTATTATCTTTTCGAAAAGTAGAGTTTACTTTGTGTATATGGTAGCTTGAGATAGGAGCCTCATTATGAGAGAAATGTTCTTATTCCTTGAAGAATTCCTCATCCATCAAAGACAACATAGTATGTTCTCATAATCATAAATTCTTATAGTAACGTGAAAAAATAAATAATTAATCATGAATTTTTATGATAACATGAAAAAGAAAAATGATGAGAAAGAAATGCTATTTGGAACGAAAAATGAAGAAAAAGTAAATAGCAATAACATAATTAATAGTCTAACACAAACGGTGATTATTTTGCTAATTTTCTTTCTATTGTTGTTTTTAACTATTTATTTCTTTTATTTTGTTATAATTATTTTTTTGTCGATCATGCTTTTCTGTAGAAATGTGTGTGTATGTTTTTTACGGTAAGATTTGCGGGTGTGTTTTTGACAAATAAATTGCCTGTGAAAAGAAATAGAGAGACAAATCCTGTAAACTGCGAGAAAAATAATATAATAAAGGGATTTTAATTGAGAAGGTTAAGCTAGTAAGAGCTCACCAATCAGAGAAAGAAGCAAAAAAAAAAAAAACTGCAACGCTGTTTGTTGCGCTTCGCCGATCTGCAGCGCGATCTCTCTCGTAAGCTCCCTTCTCCTTACGATTTGATCGTATCAGGTAAGCTTCTTGATTTGCTCTTTGTAACTTCTTCGATTTCCCTCTCTGCCTCTCTGGTAGGCTTCTTCGATTTCATCTCTGGTAGGCTTCTTTGATTTCATCTCTGGTAGGCTTCTTCGATTTGCTCTTAGAACAAGAATTGCTTTTGCTTCTTTCCCGTGGTTTCGTTTGTAAACGTTACTTTTCTCACTTTTCTAATTTTGTGTCGATCTCAAATTGCACGAGTTGATAGGCCTAATTGTTCTCGTTGTACTGTAGAAACTTTACCTAGGTAAGTGGGGATCTAATTGTGTCGTCTAGTTGATCACCGTGACGTAGAAACCCTAATTTCAGTGCCTTATGCAGCGCACTGTTTGCATATCCTCAGATCCAGTCCTGATATAATTGCAAGACATGGAAATTTTGTCTCCTTCAATTCCTTTAGCTTTTAGATGTCAGATTCTGATAGAGCTTTTCCTGCAGAACCCCTGATTAGGACTCCAGGGTCCAAAGATGGCGGCGTCAGAAGAGAATAGCGCATTGTTTCCCATTTTTATTTTGACGATAATGGCAATTCCACTGGTACCTTATACCATGGTGAAGTTAAGCCGTGCTGTCTCCAAGAAACAAAGGAGCATTCACTGTCAGTGCCTTGAGTGTGATCGCTCAGGGAAATATAAGAGATCCTTATATAAAAAGGTAAGTTTCCACTGAACTTGGTCAATGTTGATACTCTGTTTTTATAGCTTCATTGCATGTTCGAAACCTCTTAACCTGTTGAGACTTTCTCTGCAGATCTCTAACTTCTCTACATGGAGCAACTTGACACTTGTGCTACTATGGGTCGTGGTGATTTTCTTGATTTATTACACGAAGAACATGAGCCGTGAGGTAATCTTCTCCTCATATGCTTTCTAAAACCCAGATTATTATGTTACCTTGATATGATTGCATGATGTCAAGAATTTTGTAACTTGGATGTAACACTTGTATTAACAAAATCTACTTGCTTATTTGCTTTATTGGGTGGTAGTACAGACTCAAGTTTTTGACCCATTCAGTATACTTGGATTGGAACCTGGAGTATCAGATTCAGAAATAAAGAAAGCGTATAGAAAGCTGTCGATTCAATACCATCCTGATAAAAATCCAGATCCAGGTCGACATGCTTTCTGGTCTCCTCGTTGATAGTTCTTCCCTTTTAATCATTACGGAATTATGTTTGCAGCTGTTGACACATTTTTCTTCTATGTGCGTATGTTGATCTGTGTGTTCAACTCTGCAGAGGCCAATAAATATTTTGTGGAGTCCATATCTAAAGCATACCAGGCTTTGACTGATCCCGTATCCCGTGAAAACTTTGAAAAGTATGGTCATCCGGATGGCAGACAGGTATAGATATATCGCATATTCCTGCGGCATAGGCTCCCATCTCATTGACAAGCCTATTGAAACTAAAATATTGTAATGTGATACAGGGTTTTCAAATGGGCATTGCTCTTCCTCAGTTCCTCCTAGACATAGATGGAGCTTCCGGTGGGATATTATTGCTGTGGATAGTTGGTGTTTGTATTCTCTTGCCCCTTGTGGTTGCTGTTATATATCTCTCGAGGTCATCAAAGTATACCGGCAACTATGTCATGCATCAAACTCTTTCCGCATATTATTATCTAATGAAACCCTCTTTGGCGCCAAGGTATTTTCACTTATACACATATACTTCCGAGTTATACCGTAGGTGCATTAAAAAATAGGCTGTGTTTCTGTTTGTTTGGATGATATGTTTGGAAATCTTCATTTTTCAGCAAAGTTATGGAAGTTTTTACTAAGGCAGCTGAGTACATGGAGATTCCGGTTCGTAGAACTGATGATGAACCTCTGCAGAAGCTCTTTATGTCTGTCAGGAGTGAGCTAAATTTGGACCTGAAGAACATGAAGCAAGAGCAAGCTAAGTTTTGGAAACAGCATCCTGCCATAGTGAAGGTTATCTTTTGAATTAAGCAAGCTAAGTTTTGCCGATTGATCGACTGAAATGCTCGGGTTTTCATTTTTGTGAACAGACGGAGCTATTGATACAGGCCCAGTTAACTCGTGAATCAGCAGTCTTGTCTCCAGCCCTGCAGGGTGATTTCAGGCGTGTGCTAGAGCTTGCACCTCGCCTCCTTGAAGAATTATTAAAGGTCTATTGACTCTATTCTCTATTTTAATAGCACACTTTCTGATTGAATAATTATTTGAGAAGAGAGATTTTTCCTCTACAGAAGGGAAAGTCGAAGCAAACTTTTAAAAGATAATAATATCTAGGTTAACATGCCAAAGGGATGCCCCTCTGGATATTGGATTATCTTGGCTCGTGTAGATATTGATATGTTTTTGGTTACACTTTTATAATGGTTTTCTTAACCACTCCTCCATTATAATATTGTAAGTTTCCTGCAGATGGCTGTTCTACCACGCACTGCCCAAGGGCATGGATGGCTGAGACCTGCAGTCGGAGTAGTTGAGCTTTCTCAATGCATTGTTCAGGTATTATATTGCTCTCTGTACCTTTTTTAAAAAAAAATCTTTTCTGAGCTTTCATTTCTGTATGTCTTGTCCCCCACAAGATCTACTTCTTCGAGAAAGTCAAGAAGTGGCTTAAGGTTGCTGTTGAGGAAGATTAACTAAAAATTTCAAAATTGCAGGCTGTTCCCCTCAGTGCAAGGAAGCCTTCTGGAGTTTCGTCAGAAGGAATTTCGCCTTTTTTGCAACTCCCTCATTTCAGTGACGCTGTCGTTAAAAAGATAGCACGAAAGGTATATTAGTACTTTCAAAGGTGTCACGTGCTGTAGTATTTTTAGTGACTTGCAATAACATATCATGTGCCTTTTTCGCTCAAATTTCTTGAGAACATCTTCTCGATATCTGCTCTCCAATAAGTAGCAGTGTCGGTTGAGGTGGGTTCACTTAAATGTATATTTGAAAGAAACATACAAGCGACCATTTTAGTTTACCGTTCACCGTATCTTTTTTTTTTGTCTTGTTAAGCGTGCCAATTGTTTCTCCTATTTTCAGAAGGTTAAATCATTCCAGGAGCTTCAAGAAATGGGCTTGGAAGACCGTTCTGAACTGCTAACCCAGGTAGCGGGTTTGTCAGCAACTGACGTTGAGGACATTGAGAAGGTACTAGAGATGATGCCGTCTCTGACAATGGACATAACATGTGAAACAGAAGGCGAAGAGGGTATCCAAGAGGGAGACATTGTGACCCTTCAAGCTTGGGTCACCCTGAAACGACCCAATGGGCTCATAGGCGCTCTTCCTCACGCACCCTACTTCCCTTTCCACAAGGAGGAAAACTACTGGGTTCTCCTAGCGGATTCAGTGTCGAACAACGTCTGGTTCTCTCAGAAGGTTAGCTTCATGGACGAAGGTGGAGCCATAACGGCTGCATCGAAAACCATCAGTGAGACAATGGAAGGTTCGGGAGCTGGCGTGAAGGAAACAAACGATGCAGTGAGAGAAGCCATTGAGAAGGTTAAAGGTGGATCAAGACTGGTAATGGGTAAACTCCAAGCACCCTCAGAGGGTACATACAACTTAACTTGCTTCTGCCTGTGCGACACATGGATCGGGTGTGACAAAAAGACATCACTGAAAGTCAAAGTCTTGAAAAGAACCCGGGCTGGGACACGTGGACTGGTTTCAGATGAGGGTGCGATTGCAGAAGAAGGTATGGAGGAGGAAGATGAGATTGAAGAGGAGGAATACGATGATTACGAGAGTGAATACAGCGAAGATGAGGATGACAAGAAAGATGTGGATGAGAAGAGAGGGTCGAAGAAGGCCAATGGGACAGTTAAAAAGGAGTCGAGTTCGGAAGAGTCAGGATCGGAGGAAGAGTGAAGCAGAAAGGAGAGTTACATTTGATCCCAATACAATAGTTTATTGGAAAGACTCTGCCGAATTTCCTAGTCTTTTCAAAGTTTTGACACACTCATTGGCTCCTCTTGTTTCTAGTTTTTTTTTTTCTTTTTCTCTTCACTTTTCTTAAGAACCGACTAGGCAGAGAAAACGTAACTCGAAGAAAACTGTAATTGGCTCCCAAGCAAAGTACGACGACTCAATTCACTGCACTTCCCATATTTACTACGTACAAAATATTGTTTGTGTGCAAAAAGAAATACACATCACCAGAACTTATAAAGGTTTTGGGCATTTTTGACATATTAATATGGGTTAGAGCGAATGGGCTGGGCTTCAAAAGGGTCAGTGATAGGAAGCCCGCATGCCCTAAAAGGCGGGAAAATCAGAAGAGCGGCGTCTTCTCCTTTCCCTTGGGCGGGGATAGTTGTCTCGCTTCTTCGTCTTCTCTCACAAGCCGCTGTGTTCTGGAAATCAATCCGACCGACCAGAGTGAGACAAAACAAAATGCCCATTTACAGCATCAGAGGAATCGATGTTGATTTCCCATTCGAGGCATACCCTTCTCAGATCATTTACATGGACAGAGTAATCGAGTCTCTTCAAAACGTGGGTTTCACTGTTGATCTTCGCTTTTGTTGTTTCATATAGTTGTTCCCGAATTCATATCGCTTTCTCGACTCTTTTGACTCCCACTTGTTGACTAGGGTTCCGCGTTCTGTTCTTTCTATTGATTCGACCTTTTGTCTCGCATTTACTGACTAGGGTTCCACAATCACTCACGGTTTTGGTTTAGCTTGACGGGAAAATGAAGCTATGCTTCACCTAATGTCTGGTTTATACTTGTGATGCTTTTTCTCTTCCACTAATAGTCTCTGTCTCCTGACGATGCTACAGAAATGTCACGCGCTTTTGGAGAGTCCTACTGGAACTGGTAAAACTCTTTGTCTTCTCTGTGCCACCCTAGCCTGGAGAAAGAGTCTTGGCAGTTTCTCAACCCGTAAGGATCGGAACAACTCTGAGTTTCCTTGGACTGATTCAGACGAGCAAGTGTCTCAATCTGTTGGAGGAGGAGGTTTTCCTACCATTGTTTATGCGTCTCGGACTCATAGTCAGCTCCGCCAAGTGATTAAAGAACTAAAAAGATGTAGCTACAGGTTCAGACCGCATTCGATGCGTGCCCTCATTAGCATTTATTTGTTAAATTCTTCTCTTCTCATTATATATCTGTATCTCAACAAATATTAGGCCTAAGATGCTTGTGCTAGGATCACGTGAGCAATTATGCGTTAATGAGGAAGTGAATTCACTCCGAGGAAAGGCGCTGACAAATGCATGTCAGTACCTTTGCAAAAAGCGTGGAAAACGCCAATGTAACCATTTCAACCGGGTTCCAGGTACTGTTCTTTATTCGGACTACCACTGTGCTCTAAAATGACCTGGGCCTGCCTATTACCACATTTCAACGTGAAACAACTATATATAGCCTTCGTGTTTACCATCACTATTTTGCCTTGCCATGAATCTTTTTTAGATTATTTGAAGCATAACCCTCATATTGGCGACGAACCAGTTGACATCGAGGATTTGGTCAATATTGGGAAAGATTCTGGACCGTAAGTTCCCCTCTTTTTTTTTTTTTTTTTGCTTCTTCAACATATTTTTTTCTTTCTCGTTATCCAGATGTTCTCTTACGCTGCTGGGTTGTTCCATCTGTACCATATTTGTATTCTGCAGATGCCCATATTATATCACAAGAGAGATTCACAAGGACGTGGACATATTATTTGCACCTTACAACTACTTGATCAGCAATGCGTATAGAAAGTATTTGAAGGTCAACTGGAATAATAGCGTCCTGATTTTTGATGAAGCTCACAATCTAGTAAGGGGAATATCGATGTTCTACACATCATTTTATTCTGTGTGCATTTGTTCATCATAAACTCTCCCTTTCTTGGGGTTTTGTTCTACTTTCTCTATTTTCCAGGTTATCCTATCACCAAATGATTATACTGCTCTCAGATTTCGCAACATTAACTATCTTTTAAATATTCGCAGGAAAGTTTATGCGCAGACTCAGCTTCATTTGACCTTCCTTCTGTGCTTTTATCGGCTTGCATTTCCGAGGCACAAGAATGTGTAGAACTTGCGTCAGCAAGAAGGGGTTCATTAAATGATGGATCCATGAACCCTGAGAATTTTGCCATACTTAAAGGTTAAACTTGGGGCCTTGACTGTGAGTCCATAGATCTTTTATACTTGAATGAACTGACATGTCTGTCCTCATCTATGCGTTGTTTTCTCTTGCAGGACTTCTTCTAAAGTTGCAGGAGCTGATATCTAAAGTACCAATTCCGAAAAGGGAGGAGGGATTTACCAAGCCTGGGCCTTACATATACGAAATGCTTAAAAGCCTTAACATCACTCACGAAACTGCTCCTAAACTTATTGGTACAGTCGAGGAGGCTGCAATGCTCCTGGATGAGGAGAAACAACGAACAGCGACCAACGCTGGAAGCAAACTAGAAATCATTGTCGACATGCTTAAACTGATCTTTAGAGAAAATGGAAGTAACCATGCAGATGTTTATCGTGTAAGTTTTAAGCAAACTGCTCTTTACATTCCGTTTCGAATTTATAATCAAGTTGAAAAGATATTTATCTCTCTCTTGTGCTATCTCATTTTCAGAAACCCCTTTTTTTACGCATATCGTTCACTTTCGTTCTTTGCTAGGTTCATGTACAAGAGCTTGAGCAAAATTCTACGGATGTCATAAAAGGTAGGGTTCGTCTATAACCTTAAAAACAATAAGATGCTGGATTACTAAAGCAATAACAGAAGCACCAGTTTGCTAAATTGAAATAATAATAATCTTCATTTTGTAATCTGCTCTCCCTGTGAAAACTGTGTTTTCTTGGCAAAATAATCACAACTTTGGATAAAATAAATGAATGATTAATTTGTAGGCAAGGTATCAAGAACGCTTAGCTGGTGGTGTTTCAATCCTGGGATTACCATGCAGGACATAGCAAAAAAAGGTGTTGGGTCTATCATTTTAACATCGGGGACCTTGTCTCCCATGGATTCATTGGCTCAAGAACTAAAATTGTGAGTAAATCGCTATGGTTTTCTCCCACCATTCTTCTCTAGCTGCCTTCTCCCGCAGCATATGATGGAAACATGTTTTTTTTTTTGTCGAAAATGCAGAGACTTTCCTGTTCGGTTGGAGAATCCCCATGTTATATCCTCAACTCAGCTATGGGCTGGAGTTGTTAGTACTGGTCCATCAGGGTGTGTTCTTAATTCTAGCTACCGCCATCGTGATGTACCTGAGTACAAACAAGAACTTGGGAATGCTATTGGTAAGTGGTTTGTTATTAGGTTGTTCATTTTGGGTGGCCTGAATGTATCATTCTGAATTTCTGATGTGTGAGCCGAAATCTAGAATTGGGAGGTCGTCTAAAATTTGAATCTGCTGTCCTTATTGTTATGAGTTGATTAGTATAAGTTTTTGCCTTGCAGTTAACTTTTCTCGTGTCGTGCCTGATGGACTGCTGATATTTTTCCCTTCGTATTACCTTATGGATCGTTGCATTGCATTTTGGAAAGATGGGGTATGGCCTTGTAAATTTTATCTGAGTATGAAAATTTGATACTCTTTAGCTTGAAAACATACCGTTTCTTCATCATTCAGTGTCACAGGAACTCAATGACAATATGGGAAAGAATCTGCAAACTGAAGAAACCTGTCATTGAGCCTAAAGATTCTTCCCTCTTTCCTGCAGCAATGCAGGTGTGCAACAGATGCCTCTGATTAATGTTCTTTTGTTGCCAAAAGACAGCATATGACTACTTAATCCTGACTTGTTATTTTTTTTCATGGTAGGACTTTTCAGAAAAATTGCAAGACAGATCAATCTCGGGTGCGGTATTTTTTGCCGTTTGTCGCGGAAAGGTATGTTGTCTTCAACCTGCTTGAAATGTTCGTCTCTGTCATAAATGATATCCTGAATATCCATATTTTCTGTATGAGAATGCTGGTACAAGAAATACGAGGTTACTAGTTATATAAGTTTCAGTACGGCTGGTCTCTGATGTGTTGTCAGGTCAGTGAAGGACTGGATTTTGCTGACGGCGCTGGCAGAGCTGTTGTCATTACTGGGTTACCTTATGCCAGGGTGACTGATCCTAGGGTTTGTTTACTCTATCCTTCACTGTTTTGTTCTCAAAATTTATTTAGGCTCACGAGCTAAATTGCTATCTTTCTTTTCTACATGCTCTTCGTCTGCTGCATAGCTTTTAATCTTATGCTGCTACTTGCATTCCAGCATTAATAACCCATTTGTAAAACAGGTTAAACTGAAACGAGAGTTTCTGGATGAACAATCACAATTTGCGGATGTCAAGGTGAGTTCAATATTTATTCGGTTCTTGACTCAACAAGGTTTATGATACCTTTTACATTTTCTTAGTTTCCAAGATCAACGCTTCTATCTGGAAGCATGTGGTACAGTCAAGAAGCCGCACGGGCTGTGAATCAGGCAATTGGACGTGTAATCCGCCATCGCCATGATTATGGAGCTATTATTTTCTGTGATGACAGGTTTGTTCATGCTATCCATGGTCTCTTTTTGTCTAGCTTCCTGCAAGAACGTTTTTTCGGGTATATATTGCAGGCATGATGTATATAAAGATGTAGGCCTCTTGTTTTTGGAATTTAGATAGCGCATGAAATCTTGAAGTTAAGGCACTGCCAATTTTAGCCTTGAGGCGTATGCTCATTATTTGACATTGCTTTTGGCTGATATGGTCTATGACATTCTTTTTCTGAACTTTACTTGCTTATTGTAATCGTCAGGTAGACAAGAAACAGTGCTCGATCTTGGGTAAAATATATTCATCCTCGTTTTGTTCTGACTATTTTGTAATTGGCTATTGTTGACAGATTTGAACAGCCGTCCCAGCAGTCCAAGATATCACTTTGGATACGACCGTATGTCAAGGTATATGTTTCTGCTCTGTCTCACCTCTCCTTTTTGTGGAGACTAAGTTTGTTTCTGGGTACATCGGTTTTGCAGTGCTACTCTAGATATGGAGAGGTCATTGCTGACCTTGCTCGGTTTTTTCGGAGTGAAAGATCAAATTGTCCTGCAAGGCTTGTAACAGAACAAGAGAACAATTTAGGTAATGCATCTTGCAGCCAAACGATACCTTCCATTTGGCGTTTCCATTTCTTAGCCTGCCCTATTATCTCCTGTCCTGTTTCTTTCCCTGTGATTAGCGACTTTGGGCTGCGTTTGGGTATCTGGGAATTATATAATTGCTTATCATGTATCCACAAGAACTTCGTTTTTTTTTTCTCTATTGACAAGTATATGTTTGACATCCAATGAAAGCCAAATATTTTCCGATACAGTTTCAACAACATTGCTACCAAAGGAGTCAACCAAGGATGCTCCTACACCAACCTCTGGTCAGTGATTCATTTTCCTTCATTATCGGGGTTAGAAATCATGTTTTCCTTCTGGCTTTGGTACATGGTTATAATGTGAATCTAACGTCAACACTCTATGTTGCAATTTTGGTTTTGGGTATTTGATCTTGTACAGGTAATAGTTATGTGATGAAGGTTGGGGTTGCGCGAAATGAGTTGAGTAGACTAGAAGCATTTCCTCCTGCAAATCGGGCTTCAGCCTCAGAGCATGATGGAAATAGTGTTAAATGGAAAGGCCTAACCATCCTACAACGTAAGGGCAAGATGCCTCGCATTGTAAAGGGTGATGTTATGCAGGCTTGTTCTTCACGGAAGACTAAATTAGTTGACCTAAATGACGAGGATACTCTGGTAGAGAGGAAATGTGAAGTAGTTGATCTAGAATGCGACAACTGTGAGAAGCAGAACTGTGAAACAGAAAAGTTTGCATCGAGCACCTGTTTCAACACAATGGGGCTAGTAAAAAAGCGAAAGGTTCCAGAGAGTCAGGGAAGTGCATCGTCCTCAGTGTCGAAAGAGAAAGGGAATGGAGGTGCTGATAACAAGGAAGCAAGTGCATCTGCATTTTTGAGTCAAGTTAGATCCCACGCTCATCTTTTCATGTTTTCTCTTTTGTATATCAAGTTATTTGTTCCCATAGGAAGTGATGCACTGGTGATCTTACTCTAGGTCAAAGAAAAGCTCAACACAGAAGAATATAACAAGTTCATTGGATACATGCAAGCATTGAAGAAGAAGGAGCTTAAATTAGCAAACGTGATACAGTCCATTGTGCAACTGTTTTGTGGGACAGAGAGAGATCATCTTCTCATGGGGTAATTAAACTGTAATTGCCTTTCACCAGCTTTTGTGTGTGCAACAGCCTCTAATATGTATCTCTGCCTCGTTTGAAAACAGATTCAGGGACTTTGTGCCAGCAAAGTATCGTCCTGCATATGAGCAATGCATCATAACGAGGAAAAGAGAAGCCTGATCTCTTTTATATATGCTTAGATGATTTGTCCCTTTATATATATATATATATATTTTTTTTTTTTATAGTGGACATTGTTGCTCTCACACTTGATTCTTTTCATCTTTTGTAACAGTAACACTAATAGCCATTACTGTAGTGTAGAGGCTAAGAAGAAAGGAATGAAAATAACATTTTTTTTTTTGTTCAGTTGCAACAGAGAAAAATGGAATTGACACTAGTTAGTTTCTAAAGGCGTCGCTCATGATCATCCTTTTCCTCAGCCTCTCCCTGGCGGCGCGAGTACTGAGCGACCTCGCCAGGCCTTTCCTGGTGATCCTCTTCTCCTTCTCGCGGAGAGTGATGATGAGATCCACGAAAGCGCTGAGTATGAACCTGTGTGATTTTTTGTCGTTGAGATCGAGATAGCAGAAGAGCAGCTCTTCCATCAGGTCCCAGTCCACCTCTGTTTCCCGCGTCCCTAACTTGGACTCCATCATCTCCACCATCGACAGCCTGAAATCCTCCTGAGGCTCCGCCGTGTATCTCAGCACCGCGATGCAGTTCTCCGGCAGCACCAAGGTGGATGGGTTGGACGGCCTCGACTGTCTCTCCTCCGATGTGGACGTTGTGTCCATGCTAGGCCTACCCTCCGATGATCCTGGCGGTGGAGATAGTCTCTCTGTTCTCTGCCGATCCGGCGCATCTGGCAGTTTTGGTGAGTCGTAGACGGCCGGTCCCCATGTCCTCTCGAATCTGTGACGATACTCGTCTTTTTCATCATCATCATCATCATCATCATCATCATCATCATCTGTTTCGTCGTCCTCTGAGGACTCCCTTTTCTCCTTCTTTTTGGTCATCCGTTCACCCTCGTCCTCCTCGTCGCCATCTCTGATGCAGAGGGATTTGAAGTTTTCCTCGAGGAAACGATCAATGTCGGACAAGGTGGCGGCGTGACCGGTGGTATCCTGGTAAACGTGGTCGTCGTTGAATCTGGTCTTGCTGCTGCGTCGCCTGTGCTTGAAGGAGGAGAAGGAGAGCTTCTTGGGATGCTTACAGCCAGCAAGCACCCACTTCTTCGAGGATGACAGTGAATTCGACGACGACAGTTGCAGCTTCCCTGTCTCTCGTTTGATCTTTGACAGGTAACCATGCAGCGATTTCTGCAATGGGTTTGGCATTTTTTTTTTTTTTTTTTTCTCCTTGCGAATGTTCTCGATTGATTTCCCCTCTACAAATTCAACATTTCAATTTTTGCAAACAACGGATATGATATTGCTGAGATTTTTTTTTACCAATTCTGGAGATTCGATGTAAGAATTAAGAGGGAGGGGTTGGTCAATCTGAAACTGTTCAACGCTTTACGTTGTATCTATGAAGTGGGTAACGTCATTAATGGGAAGTTTTTTCTTGTATTTGTTGCTGTTAAATCTGTTCCCATAAGTTTCCAGATTCTGCATTGAATGCATGGTTGAATAGTAATTGCTTTCTATTGGAAGTGAAACTAATCCGCTTCTAATTTACACAGACTCGTACGCGTTGATGACTTAATACTTTAGTGGCCGCAGATCTATTATTTATTTGAACCAATCGGTCAAACTTCAACACCGTTAAAGGTATCGTTGGAAATACTAGCATCTTAAATAGTGTGAGTGAAAAAACAAATCTGCTTTCGATTTTTTTTTTGTTTTGTTTTCTTTTACCGTAGAAACAAAACAAACAAATTAGAGAAACAAACAAAATTGTTATGGGCTTCGATATTCGGAGGCCCAAAATTTCTGAGGCTCAAGATGCGGGGCGTGTATTCCTCCCACATCGCTTCTGAGACTTCGGAAGGTCAAAATCATCTTTGCGCTTGAGACAATGACGCAGCTTTGCTAATCGAGGCGCGTCTTACACATGGTTTAAATCTAAAATTTTATTTAATTTATTATTAAGTAATAAAATATTTTAATTGAAATTTTGATAAACTACTTTAAAAAAATATTCGCAAAACTTAGTTTCCATGTATTCATAGAATCAATCATTCTAGTTCTATTTCTTGAAGCTTCCTTTCCATCAAAACTTTAATCGAATCCATAAGAGAAAGCTTATTTACATTCTACAATGTAACCATGTAAATGATTTTAGTATTAGTTAATGTAAATTATTGTAGTATTAGTTATTTATTTATCAAATAAAAAATTTGTTTTTCTGGAATGAAAACTAAAAAATAAAAATAAAAAGTAAGAGAAAAAAGATTGTTTGATTTTGGTCATGCCTTATTGGATAATGGGCAACACGATTCTCTTTCGCGTTCCTTCGGGTGTGTGTGTGAATGTGGCATTATAATAATATTGATTTGATTTAACCTTTTGTTTTCCTTGAGAAATAAAAATCTAAAAAGGAAAAATCAGTTTAATATTATTATGTAAACGATACGACCCTTGTACCGTATTCTCTCTCTTTCTTTGCTTCTTAAAAATCACAGTACCAAAACAATAATAAGAGAGAGAAAGAGAGAAGATAACGACGAGAGGAAGCCCCAAATTTCGTCTTCAATTTATTTTCTTCTTCAGCTTGTAAGAACGAGCACCTGCATTTGGATTTCCTCTAAATTGATGAAGCAGCAATGGTATATGCTTTTGACTCTTCTGATGATCCAAGTCGTCTTTTGATTTGAAACTACTTTGATAATTTCAACCGCTATTTTTCGGACCGTTTTCTTGGGGTTTCAGTGTTCTTCACTTTACATTTGATTCTACACTCGTTGATATCCATCCATTTGTGTGATTTATATGATCATCGATTAGAAACAGATTTTCTGTCTCTGGACTGGGATTACACATGTGGGGGGGGGGGGGGGTTTGATTTGAAAGTTATCTGATTAATTTCTACCGTTGGTCGCGGGTTTTTTTTTTTCCGTTATTCGTTAGAATGTCCAGGTTCATTCTTTTTGTTGGATTTAGGTCTTTGAACCATGAATTGTTTTTGCGCATGAGCTCTTCTCAGTGGATTGAATCGAATGTGTTCCGAGAGATGGGTCTACCGTCTACTGATTAGTGGTAGGCTCAGTTCTTGGATAATCTTTAAAAAAAAATCTTACATTAGATGCCATTTTTGAACCTGCAGATTCAAGTACTGTTTTGCTATCGACAACTTATTGTTTTGTTTCCCTTTTGTCTCTGTTTGACTTGTGAATGAGAAAATTCATGTGTGTTTTATAGGAATGACTTGTTGTGAATCGTCCAGCCAGGGGAAAGAAAATTCAAAATTCATTCTCAATCAGCTTAAATTGATTTGGAATGGCTGAGGCTGATCCGGACTCCTCAGACACGTCTGAGTTAGTGGATCTCAAACACATTAGCAGCAGCGCCCCCCCACTCTTTAGCTTCTTTGTGGGATTTGGAGCTAAAGACTCTGATGCGGGGAGAAGCCCTACTTCTCCCCTTGATTTTGCAAACTTTGGTGGCTTCTTTAGCCCCAGGTCTCCTGCTCCCAGATTTGGCCACCGGAACAAATGGGTTTGTGACAAAGTTGGGCTGTCTGTTCTATGCTCCAGCATCGGAAAAGGCGATGAGGATGATTCATTCAGAAGGGAGAACATCGTGCTCGCCCCTCAAATCAAGGTCATCAAGGCCAAGCTTTCCACTCAACTGTTTGATCCTTGTCTTAAATCCTATTCGTTGCCCAAGAACTATGCTGTGCCTCCATTGTCTGGTGCGCAAGACATTCATCCTCAGCCGTGTGACCCAATCTGGGACACTATTGTTGCGGAGGACCATAACTCCCCGAGGAGATCAAGCTCATCTCCTATGGATATTATCCCCACCCAAGCTTACTCTCGTTCTCTCTCTGCCCGTGAGATGGCACTCTCTGAGGATTATACATGTATTATTTCTCATGGGCCAAACCCAAAAACAACTCATATATTCGGTGATTGCATCCTGGATTGTGATCCCAAAGATTTGAAAGAAATCGAAGAACCGGAAGCCGATTCTCTGCCTGGTGATTCTTTTAGCCGGCAACCTCAAGATTTTCACACCATTCATATTCACAGGTGTGGCTCAAACTTAGAGAAGAAATCTGCTGTCTTTTCTTGGAAATAACAATTTCTGACATTTATTTATTTCCGTCAACAGCGAGGCTTCAGCAGAAAAGGAAACTGAGAAGGCCGGTGTTGAAGAAGATTCTTTGGACATATCATCGCTTGGATCAAGTTGCAACGAGGATCTGTTTCCTCTGGCAATGCCTCTTAGCTCATGAGAGAGGCTGAGTTTTTTTTGTTTTGTTTTCTCTCATAGATGCAGTGGCCTTTTGGGCTCCCGAGTGTGAGTGTGAGTGTGAGTGTGAGTTCTAGTGTTGTATCGTTAGGCTATTAGGTTTGGGGATTTTTGTGTGCTCAATAATTCGGGTGGGTTTTTGCTGTGGCCTGATGCCCCGGCTCATCCTGTGTTTTTTTTTTCTTCTTTTCTATTTGCAACTTTGTACGATTGTGTTGTGTTACTTGTTAGATACTTTAGTTATCATCATTTGATGGAAACATCTTGCATTCTGTCTCAGTTGTTTACTGACTCCCTACCGACTAATGCGATGTATAGAATGAGTTATGAATGAGGTTTCTATCGTGCGGTACATGCAAGGGACAAAAATGGAAAGAAAAACAAAAATAGAATCGACCACAGTGGGAGTCGAACCCACGACCTTTTGATCCGAAGTCAAACGCGCTAATCCACTGCGCTATGCGGTCTCTCCTGCATGTTAATATCCTGTAATTGACTTGTTTTGTTTGTGGACGCTCGGAGCAATCTCCCTCTCTCTCTGCAAAATTGCTTGGTTGATTTCCAGTTGAGTTAATTAATCGATCTGGCGTTCGTGCTCTGCCGATTCTGCGAATCCGGTTTGATCTTCCTTTCAAGTCTCGAATCCGGTTTCCTACTTCCATTTTGCCAAGTTACCAATCTAGAATCTGTATATCAATTCGCAGGTGCGTTTTCGGGTTATGCATTTCATCGTCTCTTAGAATTTCGTCTAGCTCGGTGAATCCACGATTAGGATTTGGACGATCTGGGAATTTAGTGTATAAATTGTTTTCGGATGCGTAATTTCTGCGTTATCAACTTGTACAAAAGAATTCCTGCGTTATCAAGCGATCTGGAGATCCGAATATCGATCCCCAGGGGATTTGTGTGAGCGACACTTTTTTCTTTGTTTGCTTTCTCTTTCGCGCTGTGGAGCCATGTTCTATGGCACAGCAGTATGGGACCCTTGGCTTATTGTTGGGCAGATCATTTGCCTTCAGTGCTCTTACTATCTCACTCTAGGACTCTTCATGATGCTTTTTCTTGGCCTTCGCGTTCCTCGCCTCAGTCTTGTCTACTTCTTCGATTACGCTACACTCACTACTTCAACCCTCACCGGTTGGTGTGTTATTGCCTCATTCTTCTTCGCTTCACTCGCAGGGTTAGAACCAATTCACCTGACTTTTTGTCTCTTTTTTTTTTTTTTTTTTGCTTTTGTTTCTCTCTATTACTTTTCATTATCCTCAAGCTTGCTATTCTATGCTGTGATGAAACTTATTTCAGGGCCGTGTACATGATATTTGTGGTGGAACGAGCACGGAAATGCTTAGATTTCTCTGCAACTCTCTACATCATACACCTCTTTTTGTGCATCATGTATGGAGGATGGCCTTTGTCTATGGCATGGTGGGTTGTCAATGGAACGGGACTCGCTGTAATGGCATTGCTAGCTGAGTACTTGTGCTTTAAACGCGAACAGCAAGAGATTCCTATGGATCGATTCCATTCACGTAAGATAATCATTCTTTCATCTGGTTTCCGTTGGGATTCTACAATCTACAGGAACTTTAAATCTCTAGTCTACCTCTACTTTCATGCTCTCTGCATTCTCATGGCTTTGTTTACGCTTAACGTGAAATCATATTTCAAATGGCTGTCTATTGCAGGGGTTTGATTTGTTTTTGTGGGTTATCAGGGTGACTCATAGACTCTAAAAGAGATCAACAAAACTCTTAACAAATGTGATGTACAAAGACGAAATCGGGGGATTAGAAGTTCAGCCATGTTGGCATGTCCTGTGGGATATTATTGGCGAAAGGAGTTGCCACTAGTGCACCAACTCTGTCTGCAATTTTAATGATTTCAAAATTTAAGACAATGGAATACGTTTCTGGTTTTTTTTTTTGGTATGAAAAACCATTAGACCCAATAGGTTTTGAGTGGTTGCTTTGATGTTGCCTTTTGCTCTTATTTTGAATTTTTACTAAACGTTTCTGATCTTCTCTCGAATCACTATTGCTTTGTGTGTTGCGATTAGCGCCTTATTCATTCATGATTCATCTTACTCTCGTGTTGTAGTCTTATGACTTATACCACCCATGGAATCTTCGTACACTTCAAAATAGGCGGTGTTTGTAAGCTTGAACAATCTCAAGGATGAAGAAAACTTTTATTGATTATTCCACATAAGTTTTCACAGATTTCACATCATATTATAAAGGAAAAGAGAATGTGATAAGATTGAAGATAGGAACTCTTGTAAAACTGAATATGTATTTGTATCGATATCAAAGAGAAGCATCCATTGTTACGATGTCAGAGAAATTGCCAAACATACGACTCATTACGTCTCTGGTCAAATGCCAAACGTAAACCCTCTTTATTCAGTAGAGGTTTCTCCGGCTCACTAGAAGCATTGACTTCTCCTTCTACTCTGTATTTACCTCTTCTCTTCTTCCTACGTACACCCTCCTGAACATATCAATACCCCCCTCCCCCATGAGATGCAGCTTGTCCTCAAGCGCAAATGATGGATACTGCTATTCAAACTCAGAAACTGTAAGCCAAGTCGCTTCATGACTAGGTATCCTTCCATGAAATTAAGACCTCTAGCTGCCCCTCCGCATTGTATCTTGTATCCACCAACGTGTCTAGTACCAAGACAAACTCTCCAGCATCTGTAAGTTTCTCCGGTAATGCTGTTATTTCCATCTGATTACCAACCACAGCCTTATAATAGATATTCAGACGAAAAAAACAGTAAATATTCTTGCATAATCCCCTCAAAATTTTGGGTTCTTTTTCAAGTTTCGAATGTTTCAGTTCATTTGCAGATACTTCAGAGTTGAACCTTCCAAGCTCGTGTTCGATATCATTTCCTAATGGGAAAAATAATTTGTTTAATTTTGAGGTGTCCATTAAACCCAATGATGGATACTACCAGTTAAGTAGAGCTTTTTTTTTTTGTCATATATGCTCACACTTAATATGGTTCGGAAACTCAGTTGTTTCTTTCTTATGAATTTATATAGTAATGGTACATTTGTTTTCACGTTCCAAGTGTCTCATGTGTATCCACATGAAGCTACAAAAGTCAAAATGCAAAACCAAGGTAGGATCCTTCTTTTGCGTTCCTTATAGTTTTGTTTTCTGCTTCGAAATTTAACTTGGTTATATGTAAAGATGTTTGTTTTCTCTTTAGGTTTATCATCCCAGTATCGATTTGGAAGGAAAAGTTTGCCTGAAAATGATTCTGATGGTGCATAGAAATGAACTATACTAGAAGATGAAGTTGGCTTTAATTATCTACTTTCTCAATCAAAAGAGAGATCATTCAGCTCTGTTGTTTCTTCCTCATCTTCCACGGTTTCTTGTTCACAATTGTCTACTCCTCATCTTGTTCTGATGATGACGACGTGATGAAAAGCAAAGCGCGGTCACTAGCCACTTCTCTGGTTCCAGATGTTTTTCTCAAAGTTGGTTTGATTTCTTTATTGTTACTTTTGTGGTGTTGTGATTATAATATATGAACTTGTCATCTAATTATAACCTTGTATATCTTTGTGATCTAGGTCTTTTTTTGTAACACTCTTTATATATATCAATAAACTATGTTACTCCTCTTTTGTCATATAAACGAGCTTAGCTTAATAAAAAAGTGCTATCAAACATAAAAATAAACGTTATCAATGTATACAACCTGGAATGCTGTGAATAATAACAACAATAACAAAATCCAAGTGCTATTGTAAGTATATATTGTAAGGTCCAGCTTCCTATTGTAGGACTACAAGAATTTCTTTCTTCATCTGTTGAAGCAACTACTACTTTACAAGAAAACATGGGAGACTCTTCGAGTTCAACCTCTTGGAGCAGTCAAAAGGATACAGAAGATGATCAGATGATTGCTCTTATGTTATCTGAAGAGTACACTAAACTAGATGGTGCAGTAGGCAGACGTCTCTCCAATCTTGCTCTGCCTGTAAGTTTGGTTCTAGTCCCTTTCGTACAACTACTGTTCACAACGAATGCAAGAGTATCGCTATAGATTTTATGGTACAGAATGAAACCTTTCTACATACTTACCTCTCTCTCTATATATAGCTCTCTCTCTCTCTCTCTCTCTCTCTCTCTCTCTCTCTCTCTCTCTCTCTCTCTCTCTCTCTCTCTCTCTCTCTCTATATATATATATATATATATATATATATATATATATATGTTCTTCTTTTGCAGCATGTTCCACGGATAAATTATTATATTCCCAACTTAAATGATGCCACCTTGGATCACCAACGCCTTCTTCAAAGGTTTTTCTGATGATCTCTTCTTCTTATTTTCTCAATCTACCTATGACGCTCACTCGTTCTTGTGAATATGTTAGTGTAATCA
>NW_006256342.1:0-6545 GCF_000478725.1 Eutrema salsugineum | reverse complement strand
GGAAACTTCCAGGTGAATGGAGGCTTGATTTCAAACTATCTTCCTTCATCTCATTTTTTTTCTTACTCTCTCTGCTCGGGTATCCGTATCTTATAGATAACTTTGAGTCTTTTCAGTTCCGAGCACTTTTGACCAGTTGTACCGATCTTCAGAGTACCACAAGCAAGTTAGGGGAGAAGTTGTTAAACAGGTACATGTCTTATGAGTTATGAGTAATGAGCGATGAACAGAGGCAGTGACCACCTATATGACTGTGTTTGATAATTAGCAATAATTGTTGAAGTTGGACAAATTCTTATGTGAGATTGATATCTGTTTGGAAATTAGGTGCACATATTCCTTTTCGTACCTAGTTGTCCCATTGTTTTTTCTTGTTGCTGCAGCTCAAGGACAATCGTTCTATGTACGAAAGTTATGTTCTGATGAAATACAATCGTTTTAAAAATTAATTGAAATAAAAAAATTATTAATTTACCTAATAACATTCAAAATTAGTTTAGTAATGCAAAGTTTAGAACTTAGGGATATGATTTATGGTTTAGAATATATTTAAAATAGTTAATATTAATCGTTAGAATGTAGTTACATGTTTTAGAATTAAGATGCAATTAACATTCAAAAATATACAAATTTAAGGATTTTGGGTTTAGGGTTAGGGTTAGGACTTAAGGTTAGGGCTTAGGGCTTAGGGTGAGGATTTATGGCTTAAGTATGGAATTTGGTTAAGTTAGTTTTTATTAATGAGCTAGAATGTTGTTAAATGTTTTAGAATTAAGATACCAAATAACATTAAAAAAATATATAAATTTAAGGATTTATGACTTAGGGTTAGGGCAAATGGCTTAGGGTTAGGACTTAAGACTTAGAGCTTATTACATTTTGTCATAAAGAATTTTTATAGGGATTAGTTCACTGATTTTAAAATACTTCTAAAAATTTTTGTTATCCCGTATTAATACCTAAGTACATCCTATATGGATATAGTAAATAAATCACAGAGGTTTAGGTTTTTACTTGTCTTTAAATATCTAAAAAGTTGAGATCTCATAAAAGTTATCCAACTAATAGATGATGTATATAGAGTTACATAAAATTACTGGTTAAAAAGAATTAATTTACCTAATAACATTCAAAATAAGTTTAGTTATACAAAGTTTAGGATTTAAAGATTTTATCGACTAGAATATATTTAAATTAGTTAATATTTATCAAGAGTTAAAATATGATTAAATATTTTAGAATTAAGATGGAATTAACATTAAAAAATATACAAATTTAATAATTTAAGGCTTACGGTTAGATCACAGGACATAGGGTTAGGGTGCAGGGCGCAGGGTTAGGGCGCAGAGCGCAGGGTTAGAGCGCAGAGCTTAGGGCGCATGGCTTAGGGTGCAAGGCGTAGGGCGCAGAGCTTAGGGCTTACGGTATGGAATGTGGCCAAATTAGTTTATATTAATTTAGAGGTAGAATGTAATGAGATACTTTAAAAATAGAGCGACGAGAATTATTTTCATCATTTACTATATGTATTAAAAATATTAATTTTTTTCTACGGATTAATTCACTAATTACGAGATATTTTTAAATATTTTACATAGCTTGTTCTAATACTTAAATTCATTTTACTTAAATTTGGGAACTAGACTGTGGATGTGCGGATTCCTATTTATCTTTGATTATCCATGCAAATAGGGGTTAACCATGATGTATATAGAATTGTTCAAAAATCAATTGATGAAAACTAATAAAATTGCATAATAATATTCGAAAACTAGTTTAATTTAATATTTAACTAGTGTTAAAATGATGTTAGGTCTTTAAGAAATAAAATAAAGAGAATTAATTTTTTTATTTACTACATTTATTCATAAAATTAAATTTTTATAGGGATTATTTCACTGATTTTGAAGTATTTCTAAATTTTTTAGTTATTCCGTATTAATACCTAAATACATCTTATATGGATATAGTAAATAGATCACAGAAGTTTAGGTTTCTTACTTGCCCTTAAATATCCAAAAAGTTGAGATCTCATAAAAGTGATCCAACTAATAGATGATGTATATAGAGTTACATAAAATTACTGGTTAAAAATAATTAATTTACCTAATAACATTCAAAATGTTATACAAAGTTAGGATTTAAAATCAGTTAATATTAATCGAGAGTTAAAATATGATTAAATATTTTAGAATTAAGATGGAATTAACATTAAAAATATACAAATTTAAGAATTTAACACTTATGGTTAGATCCCAGGACATAGGGTTAGGGCAGAGGGCTTAGGGTTAAGGCGCATGGCTTTAGGGGTTAGGGCGCAGAACTTAGGACACAAGGCTTAGGGTGCAGAGCTTATGGCTTACGGTATAGAATGTGGTTAAGTTAGTTTATATTAATATAGAGGTAGAATGTAATGAGGTACTTTATAAATAGAGCGATGAGAATTATTTTCTTCATTTACTCTATTTTTAAAAAATATTAATTTTTTTGTACGGATTAATTCACTATTATGATATATTTTAAATATTTTACATAGCTGTTCTAATACTTAAATACATTCTATTTAAATTTGGGAACAAGACTGTGGATGTTCGGATTCCTATTTATCTTTAATTATCCTTGCAAATAGGGGTTACCCATGATGTGTATAAAGTTTTTCAAAAATTAATTGATGAAAAATAATAAATTGTAAAATAACATTCAAAACTAATTTAATTTAATATTTATCTAGTGTTAAAATGATGTTAGGTCTTTAAGAAATAAAATAAAGAGAATTAGTTTTTTTATTTACTATATTTATTCATAAAATTGAATTTTCAGAGGGATTAGTTCAGTGATTTTGAAGTATTTCTAAAATTTTTAGTTATCCCGTATTAATACATAAATACATCCTATATGGATATAGTAAATAGATCACAGAGGTTTAGATTTCTACTTGTCCTTAAATATCTAAAAAGTTGAGATCTCATAAAAGTTATCCAACTAATAGATGATGTATATAGAGTTACATAAAATTACTTGTTAAAAATAATTAATTTACCTAATAACATTCAAAATAAGTTTAGTTATACAAAGTTTAGGATTTAAAGATTTTATCGACAAGAATATTTTTAAATTATTAATATTAATCAAGAGTTAAAATATGATTAAATATTTTAGAATTAAGATGGAACTAACATTAAAAAATATACAATTTTAAGAATTTAAGGCTTACGGTAGATCGCAGGGCATAGGGTTAGGGCATAGGGCTTAGGGTTAGGGCGCAGGGTTTAGGGCGCACGGCGCAGGGCGCACGGCGTAGGGCGCACGGCGTAGGGCTTAGAGCGCAGGGCGCAGGACTTATGGCTTACGGTATGGAATGTAGTTAAATTAGTTTATATTAATCTAGAAGTAGAATGTAATGAGGTACTTTAAAAATAGAGTGACGAGAATTATATTCTTTATTTACTATATGTATTAAAAATATTAAAAATTTTTTACGGATTAATTCACTAATTACGAGATATTTTTAAATATTTTACATAGCTTGTTCTAATACTTATATACATTTTACTTAAATTTGGGAACTAGACTCTGGATGTTCAGATCCCTATTTGTCTTTGATTATCCATGCAAATAGGGGTTAGCCATGATGTATATAGAGTTTTTCAAAAATTAATTGATGAAAAATAATAAAATTGCAAAATAACATTCAAAAACTAGTTTAATTTAATATTTATCTAGTGTTAAAATGATGTTAGGTCTTTAAGAAATTAAATAAAGAGAATTAGTTTTTTTATTTACTACATCATTTATTCATAAAATTGAATTTTCAGAGGGATTAGTTCACTGATGTTGAAGTATTTCTAAAATTTTTAGTTATCCCGTATTAATACCTAAATACATCCTATATGGATATAGTAAATAGATCATAGAGGTTTAGGTTTCTACTTGTCCTTAAATATCTAAAAAGTTGAGATCTCATAAAACTTATCCAACTAATAGATGATATATATAGAGTTACATAAAATTATTTGTTAAAAATAATTAATTTACCCAATAACATTCAAAATAAGTTTAGTTATACAAAGTTTATGATTTAAAGATTTTATCGACTAGAATATTTTTAAATTAGTTAATATTAATCAAGAGTTAAAATATAATTTAATATTTTAGAATTAAGATGGAATTAAAATTAAAAATATTCAATTTTAAGAATTTAAGGCTTATGGTTAGATCGCATGGCATAGGGTTAGGGCAGAGGGCTTAGGGTTAGGGCGCAGGGCGCAGGCTTAGGGTGCAGGGCGCAGGGCTTAGGCTTAAGGTATAGAATGTGGTTAGTTTTTATTAATCTAGAGGTAGAATGTAATGAGGTACTTTAAAAATAGAGCGACGAGAATTATTTTCTTTATTTACTATATGTATTAAAAATTTTAATATTTTTTTACGGATTAATTCACTTATTACGAGATATTTTTAAATATTTTACATAGCTTGTTCTAATACTTATATACATTTTACTTAAATTTGGGAACTAGACTGTGGATGTTCAGATCCCTATTTGTCTTTGATTATCCATGCAAATAGGGGTTAGCCATGATGTATATAGAGTTTTTCAAAAATTAATTGATGAAAAATAATAAAATTGCAAAATAACATTCAAAAACTAGTTTAATTTAATATTTATCTAGTGTTAAAATGATGTTAGGTCTTTAAGAAATAAAATAAAGAGAATTAGTTTTTTTATTTACTATATTTATTCATAAAATTGAATTTTCAGAGGGATTAGTTCACTGATTTTGAAGTATTTCTAAAAATTTTAGTTATCCCGTATTAATACCTAAATACATCCTATATGGAGATAGTAAATAGATCACAGAGGTTTAGGTTTCTACTTGTCCTTAAATATCTAAAAAGTTGAGATCTCATAAAAGTTATCCAACTAATAGATGATGTATATAGAGTTACATAAAATTACTTGTTAAAAATAATTAATTTACCCAATAACATTCAAAATAAGTTTAGTTATACAAAGTTTAGGATTTAAAGATTTTATCGACAAGAATATTTTTAAATTATTAATATTAATCAAGAGTTAAAATATGATTAAATATTTTAAAATTAAGATGGAATTAACATTAAAAAATATACAATTTTAAGAATTTAAGGCTTACGGTAGATCGCAGGGCATAGGGTTAGGGCATAGGGCTTAGGGTTAGGGCGCAGGGCGCAGGCTTAGGGTGCAGGGCGCAGGGCTTAAGGCTTACGGTATGGAATGTGGTTAGTTTTTATTAATTTAGAGGTAGAATGTAATGAGGTACTTTAAAAATAGAGCGACGAGAATTATTTTCTTTATTTACTATATGTATTAAAAATTTTAATATTTTTTTACGGATTAATTCACTAATTACGAGATATTTTTAAATATTTTACATAGCTTGTTCTAATACTTATATACATTTTACTTAAATTTGGGAACTAGACTGTGGATGTTCAGATCCCTATTTGTCTTTGATTATCCATGCAAATAGGGGTTAGCCATGATGTATATAGAGTTTTTCAAAAATTAATTGATGAAAAATAATAAAATTGCAAAATAACATTCAAAAACTAGTTTAATTTAATATTTATCTAGTGTTAAAATGATGTTAGGTCTTTAAGAAATAAAATAAAGAGAATTAGTTTTTTTATTTACTATATTTATTCATAAAATTGAATTTTCAGAGGGATTAGTTCACTGATTTTGAAGTATTTCTAAAAATTTTAGTTATCCCGTATTAATACCTAAATACATCCTATATGGAGATAGTAAATAGATCACAGAGGTTTAGGTTTCTACTTGTCCTTAAATATCTAAAAAGTTGAGATCTCATAAAAGTTATCCAACTAATAGATGATGTATATAGAGTTACATAAAATTACTTGTTAAAAATAATTAATTTACCCAATAACATTCAAAATAAGTTTAGTTATACAAAGTTTAGGATTTAAAGATTTTATCGACAAGAATATTTTTAAATTATTAATATTAATCAAGAGTTAAAATATGATTAAATATTTTAAAATTAAGATGGAATTAACATTAAAAAATATACAATTTTAAGAATTTAAGGCTTACGGTAGATCGCAGGGCATAGGGTTAGGGCATAGGGCTTAGGGTTAGGGTGCAGGGTTTAGGGCGCAGGGCGCAGGGCTCAGGGCGTAGGGCTTAGAGCGCAGGGCGCAGGACTTATGGCTTACGGTATGGAATGTAGTTAAGTTAGTTTATATTAATCTAGAGGTAGAATGTAATGAGGTACTTTAAAAATAGAGTGACGAGAATTATATTCTTTATTTACTATATGTATTAAAAATATTAAAATTTTTTTACGGATTAATTCACTAAGTACGAGATATTTTTAAATATTTTACATAGCTTGTTCTAATACTTATATACATTTTACTTAAATTTGGGAACTAGACTGTGGATGTTCAGATCCTTATTTGTCTTTGATTATCCATGCAAATAGGGGTTAGCCATGATGTATATAGAGTTTTTCAAAAATTAATTGATGAAAAATAATAAA
>NW_006256343.1:1924-3219 GCF_000478725.1 Eutrema salsugineum | reverse complement strand
CTGAGCATACATAAGAAGTAGAGACTCCTAAATGTCAAAGGAGACGCATCATTTACTTGTTTTCTTATTCCTTTAGCTACACCAAAACTCTCCTATGAAATTCAGAAAACTGGTACTCTTTTTAAGGAAAGTCATATTCTGATCCAAAATGGCACTATATTGACAAGAGGGAGTTCTAATCTTACAAATAGAGACTCCTAAATGTCGAAGGAGAGGCATCATGTACCTGTTTTATTATTCCTTTAGCTACACCAAAATTCTCCTATGAAAATCAGAAAACTGGGACTTTTTAAAGAAAAGTCATATTTTGATCTAATATGGCACTATATTGACTAGAGGGAGTTCTGAGCATACAAATAAGAAGTAGAGACTCCTAAATGTCGAAGGAGACGCATCATTTACTTGTTTTCTTATTCTTTTAGCTACACACAAACTCTCTTATGAAAATCACAAAACTAGGACTCTTTTTAAGTCAAGTCATATTCTGATCCCAAACGACACTATATTGACAAGAGGGAGTTCTGAGCATACAAATAAGAAGTAAAGACTCCTAAATGTTGAAGGAGATGTATCATTTACTTGTTTTCTTATTCCTTTAGGTACACCAAAACTCTCCTATGAAAATCACAAAACTAGGACTCTTTTTAAGAAAAAGTCATATTCTTATCCAAAATGTCACTATATTGACAAGAAGGTGTTCTGAGCATACAATAAGAAGTAGAGACTCCTAAATGTCGAAGAAGACGCATCATTTACTTGTTTTCTTATTCCTTTAGCTACACCAAAACTCTCCTATGAAAATCAAAAAACTGGTACTCTTTTTAAGGAAAGTCATATTCTGATCCAAAATGGCACTATATTGACAAGAGGGAGTTCTAATTTTACAAATAGAGACTCCCAAATGTGGAAGGAGAGACATCATGTACCTGTTTTATTATTCCTTTAGGTACACCAAAACTCTCCTATGAAAATCAGAAAATTGGAACTTTTTTTAAGAAAAGTCATATTTTGATCCAAAATGGCACTATATTGACAAAAGGGAGTTCTGAGCATACACATAAGAAGTAAAGACTCCTAAATGTCAAAGAAGACGCATCATTTACTTGTTTTCTTATTCCTTTAGCTACACCAAAACTCTCCTATGAAAATCAGAAAACAAGGACTCTTTTTAAGAAAAGTCATATTCTGATCCAAAATGACACTATATTGACAAGAAGGAGTTCTGAGCATACAAATAAGAAGTAGAGACTCCTAAATGTCAAAGTAGATGCATCATTTACTTGTTTTCTTATTCC
>NW_006256343.1:0-1047 GCF_000478725.1 Eutrema salsugineum | reverse complement strand
CACCAAAACTCTCCTATGAAACTCAGAAAACTATGACTCTTTTTAAGTAAAAGTCATATTCTGATCCAAAATGGCACAATATTGACAAGAGGGAGTTCTGAGCATAAAAATAAGAAGTAGAGACTCCTAAATGTCGAAGGGGACGCATCATTTACTTGTTTTCTTATACATTTAGCTACACCAAAACTCTCCTATGAAAATCAGAAAACTGGGACTCTTTTTAAGTAAAGTCATATTCTGATCCAAAATTGCACTATATTGACAAGAGGGAGTTATGATCTTACAAATAAGAAGTAGAGACTACTGAATGTAGATGGAGATGCATCATTTACTTGTTTACTTATTCCATTAGCTACACCAAAACTCTCCTATGAAAATCAGAAAACTGGGACTCTTTTTAAGAAAAGTCATATTCTGATCCAAAATGACACTATATTGACAAGAAGGAGTTCTCAGCATATAAATAAGAAGTAGAGACTCCTAAATGTCGAAGGAGACGCATCATTTACTTGTTTTCTTATTCCTTTTGCTACACCAAAACTCTCTTATGAAAATCACAAAACTAGGACTCTTTTTAAGTAAAGTCATATTCTGATCCAAAATGGCACTATATTGACAAGAAGGAGTTCTGAGCATACAAATAAGAAGTAGAGACTCCTAAATGTCGAAGGAGACGCATCATTTACTTGTTTTCTTATTCCTTTAGCTACACCAAAAATCTCTTATGAAAATCAGAAAACTGGAACTCTTTTTAAGTAAAATCATATTCTGATCCAAAATGGCATTATATTGACAAGAGGGAGTTCTGAGCATACAAATAAGAAGTAGAGACTCCTAAATGTCGAAGGAGACACATCATTTACTTGTTTTCTTATTCCTTTAGCTACACCAAAACTCTCCTATGAAAATCAAAAAACTAAGACTTTTTTTAAGTAAAGTCATATTCTGATCCAAAATGGCACTATATTGACAAAAGGGAGTTCTGAGCATACACATAAGAAGTAGAGACTTCTAAATTTCAAAGGAGACGCATCATTTACTTGTTTT
>NW_006256344.1:2392-3301 GCF_000478725.1 Eutrema salsugineum | reverse complement strand
AAGTTGGGATCTATTTCTACAGTCTTATTCTGATCCAAATTGGCGTGATTATGACAAGGGGGCGTTCGGAGACTAGAAACAAGAGGTACATAGTCCTAAATATGGAAGGAGATGCATCATTTACTTGTTTTCTTATTCCTTTAAATACACCTCAAATCACCTATGAAAATCAGAAAACTGAGACTCTTTTTACTAAAAGTCATATTCTGATCCAAATTGGCATGATAATGACAAGGGGGAGTTCTGAGACTAGAAACAAGAGGTAGAGAGTCCTAAATGTGGAAGGAGGTGCATCATTTACTTGTTTTCTTATTCCTTTAGATACACCTCAAATCACCTATGAAAATTAGAAAACTGAGACTCTTTTTACTAAAAGTCATATTCTGATCCAAATTGGCATGATAATGACAAGCGGAGTTCTGAGACTAGAATCAAGAGGTAGAGAGTCCTAAATGTGGAAGGAGGTGCATCATTTACTTGTTTTCTTATTCCTTTAGATACACCTCAAATCTCCTATGAAAATCAGAAAACTGGGACTCTTTTTACTAAAAGTCATATTCTGATCCAAATTGGCATGATAATGACAAGGGGGAGTTCTGAGACTAGAAACAAGAGGTAGAGAGTCCTAAATGTGGAAGGAGGTGCATCTTTTACTTGTTTTCTTATTCCTTTAGATACACCTCAAATCTCCTATGAAAATCAGAAAACTGGGGCTCTTTTTACTAAAAGTCATATATGATCCAAATTGGCATGATAATGACAAGGGGGAGTTCTGAGACTAGAAACAAGAGGTAGAGAGTCCTAAATGTGGAAGGAGGTGCATCATTTACTTGTTTTCTTATTCCTTTAGATACACCTCAGATCATCCTATGAAAATCAGAAAACTGGGACTCTTTTTTACTAAAAGTC
>NW_006256344.1:0-1442 GCF_000478725.1 Eutrema salsugineum | reverse complement strand
ATCTTTTACTTGTTTTCTTATTCCTTTAGATACACCTCAAATCAACCTATGAAAATTAGAAAACTGAGACTCTTTTTACTAAAAGTCATATTCTGATCCAAATTGGCATGATAATGACAAGGGGGAGTTCTGAGACAAGAAACAAGAGGTAGAGAGTCCTAAATCTGGAAGGAGGTGCATCATTTACTTGTTTTCTTATACACCTCAAATCTCCTATGAAAATCAGAAAACTGGGACTCTTTTTACTTAAAGTCATATTCTGATCCAAATTGGCATGATTGACAAGGGGGCGTTCTGAGACAATAAACAAGAGGTACAGAGTCCTAAATATGGAAGGAGATGCATCATTTACTTGTTTTCTTATTCCTTTAGATACACCTCAAATCACCTATGAAAATCAGAAAACTGAGACTCTTTTTACTAAAAGTCATATTCTGATCCAAATTGGCATGATAATGACAAGGGGGAGTTCTGAGACTAGAAACAAGAGGTAGAGAGTCCTAAATGTGGAAGGAGGTGCATCATTTACTTGTTTTCTTATTCCTTTAGATACACCTCAAATCTCCTATGAAAATCAGAAAACTGGGACTCTTTTTACTAAAAGTCATATTCTGATCCAAATTGGCATGATAATGACAAGCGGAGTTCTGAGACTAGAATCAACAGGTAGAGAGTCCTAAATGTGGAAGGAGGTGCATCATTTACTTTTTTTCTTATTCCTTTAGATACACCTCAAATCTCCTATGAAAATCAGAAAACTGGGACTCTTTTTACTAAAAGTCATATTCTGATCCAAATTGGCATGATAATGACAAGGGGGAGTTCTGAGACTAGAAACAAGAGGTAGAGAGTCCTAAATGTGGAAGGAGGTGCATCTTTTACTTGTTTTCTTATTCCTTTAGATACACCTCAAATCTCCTATGAAAATCAGAAAACTGGGGCTCTTTTTACTAAAAGTCATATTATGATCCAAATTGGCATGATAATGACAAGGGGGCGTTCTGAGACTAGAAACCAGAGGTACAGAGTCCTAAATGTGGAAGGAGATGCACCATTTACTTGTTTTCTTATTCCTTTAGATACACCTCAAATCTCCTATGAAAATCAGAAAACTGGGACTCTTTTTACTAAAAGTCATATTCTAATCCAAATTGGCATGATAATGACAAGGGGGAGTTCTGAGACTAGAAACAAGAGGTAGAGAGTCCTAAATGTGGAAGGAGGTGCATCATTTACTTGTTTTCTTATATACCTCAAATCTCCTATGAAAATCAGAAAACTGGGAGTCTTTTTACTAAAAGGCATATTCTGATCCAAATTGGCATGATAATGATAAAGGGGCGTTGTGAGACTAGAAACAAGAGGTTCAGAGTCCTAAATGTGGAAGGAGATGCATCATTTACTTGTTTTCTTATTCCTTTAGATACACCTCAAATCACCTA
>NW_006256345.1:2047-3401 GCF_000478725.1 Eutrema salsugineum | reverse complement strand
TTAGGATTCTCTACTTCTTATTTCTAATCTCAGAACTCCCCCTTGTCAATATAGTTCCATTTGGGATCAGAATCTGACTCTTCCTAAAGAGTGTCCCAGTTTTCTGATTTTCATAGCAGAGATTGGGTGTATCCAAAGGAATAAGAAAACATGTAAGTTATGCATCCCCTTCCACAATTAGGATTCTATACTTCTTATTTCTAATCTCAGAACTCCCCCTTGTCAATATAATTCCATTTGGGATCAGAATATGACTTTTCGTAAGGAGAGTCCCAATTTTCTGTTTTTCATAGGAGAGATTGGGTGTATCCAAAGGAATAAGAAAACATGTAAGTGATGCATCGCCTTCCACGTTTAGGATTCTCTACTTCTTATTTCTATTCTCAAAACTCCCCCTTGTCAATATAGTTCCATTTGGGATCAGAATATGACTTTTCCTAAAAGAGTCCCAGTTTTATGATTTTCATAGGAGAGATTAGGTGTATCCAAATGAATAAGAAAACATGTAAGTGATGCATCTCCTTCCACGTTTAAGATTCTCTACTTCTAATTTCTATTATCAGAACTCCTCCTTGTCAATATAGTTCCATTTGGGATCAGAATCTGACTTTTCGTAAAGAGAGTCTCAGTTTTCTGATTTTCATAGGAGAGATTGTGTGTATCCAAAGGAATAAGAAAACATGTAAGTGATGCATCTCCTTCCACGTTTAGGATTCTCTACTTTTTATTTCTATTCTCAGAACTCCCCCTTGTCAATATAGTTCCATTTGGGATCAGAATATGACTTTTCCTAAGGAGAGTCCCAATTATATGATTTTCATAGGAGAGATTGGGTGTATCGAAAGGAATAAGAAAACATGTAAGTGATGCATCTCCTTCCACATTTAGGATTTACTACTTGTTATTTCTGTTCTCAGAACTCCCCCTTTTCAATATAGTTCCATTTTAGATCAGAATATGACTTTGCTTAAAGAGAGTCCTAGTTTTTTGTTATTCATAGGAGAGACTGGGTGTATCCAAAGGAATAAGAAAAGAAGTAAGTGATGCATCTCCTTCCACAATTAGGATTCTCTACTTCTTATTTATAATCTCAGAACTCCCCCTTGTCAATATAGTTCCATTTGGGATCAGAATCTGACTTTTGCCTAAAGAGAGTCCCAGTTTTCTGATTTTCATAGGAGAGATTGGGTGTATCCAAAGGAATAAGAAAACATGTAAGTGATGCATCTCCTTCCACAATTAGGATTCTCTACTTCTTATTTCTAATCTCAGAACTCCCCCTTGTCAATATAGTTCCTTTTGGGATCAGAATCTGACTTTTCCTAAAGAGTGTCCCAGTTTTCTGATTTTCATA
>NW_006256345.1:0-998 GCF_000478725.1 Eutrema salsugineum | reverse complement strand
CATGTAAGTGATGCATCTACTTCCACGTATAGGATTCTCTACTTCCTATTTCTATTATCAGAACTCCCCCTCGTCAATATAGTTCCATTTGGGATCAGAATATGACTTTTCGTAAAGAGAGTCCCAGTTTTTTGATTTTCATAGGAGAGATGGGGGGTATCCAAAGGAATAAGAAAACATGTAAGTGATGCATCTCCTTCCACGTTTAGATTCTTTAACTCCTATTTTATTCTTAGGAGCTCGCCCTTGTCAATATAGTTCCATTGGGATCAGATATGACTTTCCTAAGGAGAGTCCCAGTTTCTGATTTTCATAGGAGAGACTTGGGTGTATCGAAAGGAATAAGAAAACATGTAAGTGATGCATCTCCTTCCACAATTAGGATTCTCTACTTCCTATTTTTAATCTCAGAACTCCCCCTTGTCAATATAGTTCCATTTAGATCAGAATATGACTTTTCTTAAACAGAGTCCCAGTTTTATGATTTTTCATAGGACAGATTAGGTGTATCCAAAGGAATAAGAAAACATGTAAGTGATGCATCTCCTTCCACAATTAGGATTCTCTACTTCTTATTTATAATCTTAGAACTCCCCCTTGTCAATATAGTTCCATTTGGGATCAGAATCTAACTTTTGCCTAAAGAGAGTTCCAGTTTTCTGATTTTCATAGGAGAGATTGGGTGTATCCAAAGGAATAAGAAAACATGTAAGTGATGCATCTCCTTCCACGTTTAGGATTCTCTACTTCCTATTTCTATTATCAGAACTCCCCCTTGTCAATATAGTTCCATTTGGGATCAGAATATGACTTTTCGTAAAGAGAGTCCCAGTTTTCTGATTTTCATAGGAGAGATTGGGTGTAATTAAAGGAATAAGAAAACATGTAAGTGATGCATCTGCTTCCACGTTTAGGATTCTCTACTTTTTATTTCTATTCTCAGAACTCCCCCTTGTCAATATAGTTCCATTTGGGATTATAGACCTCTACATTCATGC
>NW_006256346.1:2384-3175 GCF_000478725.1 Eutrema salsugineum | reverse complement strand
CTTATTTATTTGCTCAGAACACCCTCTTGTCAATATAGTGCCATTTTGGATCAGAATATGACTTTACTTAAAAAACGTCCCAGTTTTCTGATTTTCATAGGAGAGTTTTGGTGTAGCTAAAGGATTAAGGAAACAAGTAAATGATGCATATCCGTCTACATTTAGTAGTCTGTACTTCTTATTTGTAAGATCATAACTCCCTCTTGTCAATATAGTGCCATTTTGGATCAGAATATGACTTTGCTTAAAAAGAGTCCCGGTTTTCTGATTTTCATAGCAGAGTTTTGGTGTAGCTAAAGGAATAATAAAACGAGTAAATGATGCCTCTCCTTCCGCATTAAGGAGTCTCTATTTGTAAGATTAGAACTCCGTCTTGTCAATATAGTGCCATTTTGGATCAGAATATGACTTTACTTAAAAAGACTCCTAGTTTTGTGATTTTCATAAGAGAGTTTTGGTGTAGCTAAAGGAATAAGAAAACAAGTAAATAATGCATCTCTGTCTACATTTAGTAGTCTCTATTTCTTATTTGTAAGATCATAACTCCCTCTTGTCAATATATTGCCATTTTGGATCAGAAAATGACTTTACTTAAAAAGAGTCCTAGTTTTTTGATTTTGATAGGAGAGTTTTGGTGTAGCTAAAGGGAATAAGTAAATGATGTGTCGCCTTCGACATTTAGGAGTCTCTACGTCCTATTTGTATGCTCAGAACTCCCTCTTGTTACTACGATGCCATTTTGGATCAGAATATGATTTTACTTATTAAGAGTTCCAGTTTTCTGATTTTCA
>NW_006256346.1:0-1580 GCF_000478725.1 Eutrema salsugineum | reverse complement strand
CCGTCTTGTCAATATAGTGCCATTTTGGATCAGAATATGACTTTACTTAAAAAGACTCCTAGTTTTGTGATTTTCATAAGAGACTTTTGGTGTAGCTAAAGGAATAAGAAAACAAGTAAATGATGCGTCTCCTTCGACATTTAGGAGTCTCTACTTCTTATTTGTATGCTCAGAACTCCTTCTTGTCAATATAGTGTCATTTTGGATCAGAATATGACTTTTCTTAAAAAGAGTCCTTGTTTTCTGATTTTCATAGGAGAGTTTTGGTGTAGCTAAAGGAATAAGAGAACACGTAGATGATGCGTCTTCTTTGACATTTAGGAGTCTCTACTTCTTATGTGTATGCTCAGAACTCCCTTTGTCATCATAGTGCCATTTGGATCAAAATATGACTTTTCTTAAAAAGAGTCCCCAGTTTTCTGATTTTCATAGGAGAGTTTTGGTGTACCTAAAGGAATAATAAAACAGGTACATGATGTCTCTCCTTCCACATTTAGGAGTCTCTATTTGTAAGATTAGAACTCCCTCTTGTCAATATAGTGCCCATTTTGGATAAGAATATGACTTTCCTTAAAAAGAGTACCAGTTTTTTTGATTTTCATAGGAGAGTTTTGGTGTAACTAAAGGAATAAGAAAAAAAGTAAATGATGCGTCTCCTTCGACATTTAGGAGTCTCTACTTCTTATTTATATGCTCAGAACTCCTTCTTGTCAATATAGTGACATTTTGGATAAGAATATGACTTTTCTTAAAAAGAGTCCTAGTTTTGTGATTTTCATAGGAGAGTTTTGGTGTACCTAAAGGAATAAGAAAACAAGTACATGATACATCTCCTTCAACATTTAGGAGTCTTTACTTCTTATTTGTATGCTCAGAACTCCCTCTTGTCAATATAGTGTCGTTTGGGATCAGAATATGACTTGACTTAAAAAGAGTCATAGTTTTGTGATTTTCATAAGAGAGTTTGTGTGTAGCTAAAAGAATAAGAAAACAAGTAAATGATGCGTCTCCTTCGACATTTAGGAGTCTCTACTTCTTATTTGTATGCTCAGAACTCCCTCTTGTCAATATAGTGCCATTTTGGATCACAATATGACTTTTCTTTAAAAAGTCCCAGTTTTCTGATTTTCATAGGAGAGTTTTGGTGTAGCTAAAGGAATAATAAAACAGGTACATGATGCCTCTCCTTCGACATTTAGGAGTCTCTATTTGTAAGATTAGAACTCCTTCTTGTCAATATAGTGCCATTTTGGATCAGAATATGACTTTCCTTAAAAAGAGTACCAGTTTTCTGATTTTCATAGGAGAGTTTTGGTGTAGCTAAAGGAATAAGAAAACAAGTAAATGATGCGTCTCCTTTGACATTTAGGAGTCTCTACTTCTTATTTGTATGCTCAGAACTCCGTCTAGTCAATATAGTGCCATATTGGATCAGAATATGACTTTACTTAAAAAGAGTCCTAGTTTTGTGATTTTCATAAGAGAGTTTTGGTGTAGCAAAAGGAATAAGAAAACAAGTAAGTGATGCGTCTCCTTCGACATTTAGGAGTCTCTACTTCTTATTTGTATGCTCAAAACTC
>NW_006256347.1:3933-4614 GCF_000478725.1 Eutrema salsugineum | reverse complement strand
TAGTGCCATTTTGAATCAGAATATGACTTTTCCTCAACAGAGTCCCAATTTTCTGATTTTCATTGGTAAGTTTAGGTGTATCCAAAGGAATAAGAAAACATGTAAATAATGCATCTCCTTCAACATTTAGGATTCTCTACTTATTATTTGTAAGCTTAAAATTCCCTCTTGTCATTATAGTGTCATTTTGAAACAGAATATGACTTTTCCTCAACAGAGTCCCAATTTTCTGATTTTCATTGGTAAGTTTAGGTGTATCCAAAGGAATAAGAAAACATGTAAATGATGCATCTCCTTCCACATTTAGGAGTCTCTACTTCTTATTTGTAAAGCTCAAAATTCCCTCTTGTCATTATAGTGCCATTTTGAATCAGAATATGACTTATCCTAAACAGAGTCCCAGTTTTCTGATTTTCATTGGTAAGTTTAGGTGTATCCAAAGGACTAAGAAAACATGTAAATGATGCATCTCCATCTACATTTAGGAGTCTCTACTTATTATTTGTAAGCTCAAAATTCCCTCTTGTCATTATAGTGCCATTTTGAATCGAATATGAATTTTCCTAAACAGAGTCCTAGTTTTCTGATTTTCATTGGTAAGTTTATGTGTATCCAAAGAATAAGAAAACATGTAAATGATGCATCTCCGTTGCACATTTAGGAGTCCCGACTTCTTATTTG
>NW_006256347.1:1826-2810 GCF_000478725.1 Eutrema salsugineum | reverse complement strand
TTCCCTCTTGTGATTATAGTGCCATTTTGAATCAGAATATGACTTTTCCTCAACAGAGTCCCAATTTTCTGATTTTCATTGGTAAGTTTAGGTGTATCCAAAGGAATAAGAAAACATGTAAATAATGCATCTCCTTCAACATTTAGGATTCTCTACTTATTATTTGTAAGCTCAAAATTCCCTCTTGTCATTATAGTGTCATTTTGAAACAGAATATGACTTTTCCTCAACAGAGTCCCAATTTTCTGATTTTCATTGGTAAATTTAGGTGTATCCAAAGGAATAAGAAAACATGTAAATGATGCATCTCCTTCCACATTTAGGAGTCTCTACTTCTTATTTGTAAAGCTCAAAATTCCCTCTTGTCATTATAGTGCCATTTTGAATCAGAATATGACTTTTCCTAAACAGAGTCCCAGTTTTCTGATTTTCATTGGTAAGTTTAGGTGTATCCAAAGGACTAAGAAAACATGTAAATGATGCATCTCCATCTACATTTAGGAGTCTCTACTTATTATTTGTAAGCTCAAAATTCCCTCTAGTCATTATAGTGCCATTTTGAATCAGAATATGAATTTTCCTAAACAGAGTCCCAGTTTTCTGATTTTCATTGGTAAGTTTAGGTGTATCCAAAGAATAAGAAAACATGTAAATGATGCATCTCCTTCCACATTTAGAAGTCCCTACTTCTATTTGTAAGCTAAAATTCCCTCTTGTCATTATAGTGTCATTTTGAAACAGAATATGACTTTTCCTGAACAGAGTCGCAATTTTCTGATTTTCATTTGTAAGTTTAGGTGTATCCAAAGTAATAATAAAACATGTAAATGATGCATCTCCATCAACATTTAGGATTTTCTACTTATTATTTGTAAGCTCGAAATTCCCTTTTGTCATTATAGTGCCATTTTGAATCAGAATATGACTTTTCCTAAACAGAGTCCCCGTTTTTCTGAGTTTCATTGGTAAGTTTAGGTGTATCCC
>NW_006256347.1:0-711 GCF_000478725.1 Eutrema salsugineum | reverse complement strand
TTTGTAAGCTCGAACTTTCCTCTTTGTCATTATAGTGCCATTTTGAATCAGGATATGACTTTTCCTAAACAGAGTCCTCGTTTTCAGATTTTATTGGTAAGTATAGGTGTATCCAAAAGAATAAGAAAACATGTAAATGATGCATCTCCTTCCACATTTAGGAGTCTCTACTTCTTATTTGTAAGCTCAAAATTCCCTCTTGTGATTATAGTGCCATTTTGAATAAGAATATGACTTTTCCTCAACAGGGTCCCAATTTTCTGATTTTCATTGGTAAGTATAGGTGTATCCAAAAGAATAAGAAAACATGTAAATGATGCATTTCCTTCCACATTTAGGAGTCTCTACTTATTATTTGTAAGCTCAAAATTCCCTCTTGTCATCATAGTGCCATTTTGAATCAGAATCCCCACTTTTCCTCAACAGAGTCCCAATTTTCTGATTTTCATTGGTAAGTATAGGTGTATCCAAAAGAATAAGAAAACATGTAAATGATGCATCTCCTTCCACATTTAGGAGTCTCTACTTCTTATTTGTAAAGCTCAAAATTCCCTCTTGTCATTATAGTGCCATTTTGAATCAGAATATGACTTTTCGTAAACTGAATCCCAGTTTTCTGATTTTCATTGGTAAGTTTAGGTGTATCCAAAGGAATAAGAAAACATGTAAATGATGCATCTCCATCTACATTTAGGAGGGGATCCTCTAGCC
>NW_006256348.1:2054-3195 GCF_000478725.1 Eutrema salsugineum | reverse complement strand
GGATACACATAATCTCTCGCTATGAAAAACAGAAAACTGGGACTCTCCTTAGGAAAAGTCATATTTTGATCCAAAATGGCACTATATTGACAAGGAGTAGTTCTGAGAATAGAAATAGGAAGTAGAGAATCCTAAATGTGGAAGGAGATGCATCATTCATATGTTTTCTTATTCCTTTGGATACACCCAATCTCTCCTATAAAAATCAGAAAACTGGACTCTGATTAGGAAAAGTCATATTTTGATCCAAAATGGAACTATATTGACAAGGGGGAGTTCTGAGAATAGAAATAGGAAGTAGAGAATCCTAAATGTGGAAGGAGATGCATCACTTACATGTTTTCTTATTCCTTTGGATACACCCAATCTCTCCTATGAAAAACAGAAAACTGGAAACTCTCTTTCGGAAAAGTCATATTCTGATCCAAAATTGCACTATATTGACAAGGGAGGGTTCTGAGAATAGAAATAGGAAGTAGAAAATCCTAAATGTGGAAGGAGATGCATAATTTCTTTGTTTTCGTATTCCTATGGGTACACCCAATCTCTCATATAAAAATCGGAAAACTGGACTCTGATTAGAAAAAGTCATATTTTGATCCAAAATGGAACTATATTGACAAGGGGGAGTTATGAGAATAGAAATAGGAAGTAGAGAATCCTAAATGTGGAAGGAGATGCATCATTTACATGTATTCTTATTCATTTGGATACACCCAATCTCTCCTATGAAAAACAGAAAACTGGGACTCTCTGTAGGAAAAGTCATATTCTGATCCAAAATGGGACTATATTGACATTGGGGGATTCTGAGAATAGAAATAGGAAGTAGAGAATCCTAAATGTGGGAGGAGATCCATCACTTACATGTTTTCTTATTCCTTTAGATACACCCAATCTCTCCTATGAAAATCAGAAAACTGGACTCTCCTTAGGAAAAGTCATATTTTGATCCAAAATGGCACTATATTGACAAGGGGGGAGTTCTGAGAATAGAAATAGGGAAGTAGAGAATCCTAAATGTGGAAAGGAGATGCATCATTTATATGTTTTCTTATTCCCTTTGGATACACCCCAATCTCTCCTATGAAAATCAGAAATGGGACTCTCTTTAGGAAAAGTCCTATTCTGATCCAAAATG
>NW_006256348.1:0-1288 GCF_000478725.1 Eutrema salsugineum | reverse complement strand
CACCCAATCTCTCCTATAAAAATCAGAAAACTGGACTCTGATTAGGAAAAGTCATATTTTGATCCAAAATGGAACTATATTGACAAGGGGGAGTTCTGAGAATAGAAATAGGAAGTAGAGAATCCTAAATGTGGAATGAGATGCATCATTTCTATGTTTTCTTATTTCTATGGGTACACCCAATCTCTCCTATGAAAAACAGAAAACTGGAAACTCTCTTTCGGAAAAGTCATATTTTGATCCAAAATTGCACTATATTGACAAGGGAGGGTTCTGAGAATACAAATAGGAAGTAGAGAATCCTAAATGTGGAAGGAGATACATAACTTCTATGTTTTCGTATTCCTATGGGTACACCCAATCTCTCCTATAAAAATCGGAAAACTGGACTCTGATTAGAAAAAGTCATATTTTGATCTAAAATGGAACTATATTGACAAGGGGGAGTTCTGAGAATAGAAATAGGAAGTAGAGAATCCTAAATGTGGAAGGAGATGCATCATATACATGTATTCTTATTCATTTGGATACACCCAATCTCTCCTATGAAAAACAGAAAACTGGGACTCTCTTTAGGAAAAGTCATATTCTGATCCAAAATGGCACTATATTGACATTGGGGGATTCTGAGAAAAGAAATAGGGAGTAGAGAATCCTAAATGTGGAAGGAGATGCATCACTTACATGTTTTCTTATTCATTTGGATACACATAATCTCTCCTATGAAAAACAGAAAACTGGGACTCTCCTTAGGAAAAGTCATATTTTGATCCAAAATGGCACTATATTGACAAGGAGTAGTTCTGAGAATAGAAATAGGAAGTAGAGAATCCTAAATGTGGAAGGAGATGCATCATTCATATGTTTTCTTATTCCTTTGGATACACCCAATCTCTCCTATAAAAATCAGAAAACTGGACTCTGATTAGGAAAAGTCATATTTTGATCCAAAATGGAACTATATTGACAAGGGGGAGTTCTGAGAATAGAAATAGGAAGTAGAGAATCCTAAATGTGGAAGGAGATGCATCATTTACATGTTTTCTTATTCCTTTGGATACACCCAATCTCTCCTATGAAAAACAGAAAACTGGAAACTCTCTTTCGGAAAAGTCATATTCTGATCCAAAATTGCACTATATTGACAAGGGAGGGTTCTGAGAATAGAAATAGGAAGTAGAGAATCCTAAATGTGGAAGGAGATGCATAATTTCTTTGTTTTCGTATTTCTATGGGTACACCCAATCTCTCATATAAAAATCGGAAATGGACTCTGATTAGAAAAAGT
>NW_006256349.1:2431-3472 GCF_000478725.1 Eutrema salsugineum | reverse complement strand
ACTGGGAATCTGTTTAATTAAAGTCATATTCTGATCCAAAATGGCACTGTATTGACAAGAGGGAGTTCTGAGCATACAAATAAGAAGTAGAGATTCCTAAATCTCGAAGGAGACGCATCATTTACTTGTTTTGTTATTCCTTTAGCTACACCAAAACTCTCCTTTGAAAATTAGAAGACTTGGACTCTTTTTAAGAAAACTCATATTCTGATCCAAAATGGCACTATATTGACAAGAGGGAATTCTGAGCATACAAATAAGAAGTAGAGACTCCTAATGTCGAAGGAGACGCATCATTTACATGTTTTGTTATTCCTTTATCTACACCAAAACTCTCCTATGAAAATCAGAAAACTGGGACTCTTTTTAAGAAAACTCATATTCTGATCCAAAATGGCACTGTATTGACAAGAGTGAGTTCTAAGCATACAAATAAGAAATAGAGACTCCTAAATGTCGAAGGAGACGCATCATTTACTTGTTTTCTTATTCCTTTAGCTACACCAAAACTCTCCTTTGAAAATCAGAAAATGGGACTCTTTTTAAGAAAACTCATATTCTGATCCAAAATGGCACTATATTGACAAGAGTGAGTTTTGAGCATACAATTAAGAAGTAGAGACTCCTAAATGTCGAAGGAGAAACATCATTTACATGTTTTCATATTCCTTTAGCTACACCAAAACTCTCCTATGAAAATCAGAAAACTGGGACTCTTTTTAAGAAAAACTCATATTCTGATCCAAAATGGCACTGTATTGACAAGAGTGAGTTCTAAGCATACAAATAAGAAGTAGAGACTCCTAAATGTCGAAGGAGACGCATCATTTACTCGTTTTCTTATTCCTTTAGCTACACCAAAACTCTCCTTTGAAAATCAGAAAACTAGGACTCTTTTTTAAGAAAACTCATATTCTGATCCAAAATGCCACTATATTGACAAGAGTGAGTTTTGAGCATACAATTAAGAAGTAGAGACTCCTAAATGCCGAAGGAGACGCATCATTTACTTGTTTTCTTATTCCTTTAGCTAAACCAAAA
>NW_006256349.1:0-1404 GCF_000478725.1 Eutrema salsugineum | reverse complement strand
CAATTAAGAAGTAGAGACTCCTAAATGTCAAAGGAGAAACATCATTTACATGTTTTCATATTCCTTTATCTACACCAAAACTCTCCTATGAAAATCAGAAAACTTGGACTCTTTCTAAGAAAACTCATATTCTGATCCAAAATGGCACTGTATTGACAAGAGTGAGTTCTAAGCATACAAATAAGAAGTAGAGACTCCTAAATGTCGAAGGAGACGCATCATTTACTTGTTTTCTTATTCCTTCAGCTACACCAAAACTCTCATATGAAAATCACTCTTGTCAATATAGTGTTTTTAAGAAACTCATATTTTGATCCAAAAATGGCACTATATTGACAAGAGTGAGTTTTGAGCATACAATTAAGAAGTAGAGACTCCTAAATGTCAAAGGAGAAGCATCATTTACATGTTTTCATATTCCTTTTGCTACACCAAAACTCTCCTATGAAAATCAGAAAACTGGGACTCTGTTTAATTAAAGTCATATTCTGATCCAAAATGGCACTATATTGACAAGAGAGAGTTGTGATCTTACAAATAAGAAGTAGAGACTCCTAAATCTCGAAGGAGACGCATCATTTATTTGTTTTCTTATTCCTTTAGCTACACCAAAACTCTCCTTTGAAAATCAGAAAGCTGGGACTCTTTTTTTAAGAAAACTCATATTCTGATCCAAAATGGCACTATATTGACAAGAGGGAGTTCTGAGCATACAAATAAGAAGTAAAGACTCCTAAATGTCGAAGGAGACGCATCATTTACTTGTTTTCTTATTCCTTTAGCTACACCAAAACTCTCCTTTGAAAATCAGAAAACTGGGACTCTTTTTAAGAAAACTCATATTCTGATCCAAAATGGCACTATATTGACAAGAGTGAGTTTTGAGCATACAATTAAGAAGTAGAGACTCCTAAATGTCAAAGGAGAAACATCATTTACATGTTTTCATATTCCTTTAGCTACACCAAAACTCTCCTATGAAAATCAGAAAACTGGGACTCTGTTTATTTAAAGTCATATTCTGATCCAAAATGGCACTGTATTGACAAGAGTGAGTTCTGAGCATGCATACAATTAAGAAGTAGAGACTCCAATGTGTCGAAGGAAACACATCAGTTGCTTGTTTTCATATTCTTCAAGCTAAACCAAAACTCTCCTATGAAAATCAGATACTGGGACTCTTTATAAGAAAACTCATATTCTGATCCAGAATGGCACTGTATTGACAAGAGTGAGTTCTAAGCATACGAATAAGATGTACAGACTCCGAACTGTCGAAGAGAGACGCATCATGTACTTGTGTTCATATTCCGTTAGCTACGCTAAAACTCTCCCATGAAACTCAGAAAACTAGGACTCTGTTTGAGAAAACTGCTATTGTGAGCCGAAATCGACACTATATTG
>NW_006256350.1:1972-3223 GCF_000478725.1 Eutrema salsugineum | reverse complement strand
GACCCCATTTCACCCCTTTTTCAAGCTTTGATCACCATTCCACCTCCTAGATCCATCTTTTCAGCTCCAAATACACCTGATAAACACTCAAAACATGCAAAGACTCATTGGGACCTAATGCATCTCCTAAGTTCTAAAACAAACCCTAAGGACCTAAAATGCATGGAATAAAACATGATTTAGAATGAATTATGCAACCTAAATGATGCAAATTATGAACATATCAACTCCCCCACACTTGTCCTTTGCTTGTCCTCAAGCAAAAAGAGCAAATGAGAGAAAGAGGTTGAATGCATGGGAGTTCACATTTCCTTTTTGAGAGAAGTGATCACAATGAGAATTCAAGTTCATGCTCAATTATGCAATGCAAAGCCATACTCAGATATATATCAACTCAACAAGGAATCTCCACAAGTTCTTCTCTCTCTCAACTCTTTCACATTCATTAAGCTTTTTACCAAGTGGATCAAATGATGCATTGTTTAAACAAACATAGTTTGGCTAGGGTGAGGTTATGAGACTAAAATGATCTCATCAATGCCTAAGTGGGTTCAATGCAGCAAAAGGATCTCTCTATGAATGACCAAACTTTGGCAGAATGCTAAAGGTAAAAGGGAACCTATGCATACAAGGGCAAAGACTCATCCCACCCCACACTCTACTCAAAGTTTCCTCACTTGCTTACTTTTCACACTCATTCTTCTCTCACTAGGGGGCTCTCTTCTCTTTTTTCATACACAAGTCTTGGAGTTCAAACTTTCCAGAGCTCTTTATCACTTTCTTTTGTAACCTCTAACCTCTTTTTTTTTTCTTTCTTTTTAAAACATTTGAGCTCTTTGGCTTCTTTTCTTTTCACTTAGAGGCTAGACTCTTTCTTTTCAAAACACTAGAGCTCACTTCTTTTGACTCAAAACTCCAAGACTGATTTCTTTTTCTATCCCCTAGTTCTCACCGTTCTCCTTTTATTTCCACTCATCTCTCCTTTTTCCACTCACCAACATGTATTCCCCCACACTTAGTTCTTGCCAGATCTCTCAGCTCCTTGATGATGGAACTTAGCACTCAATGAGACTTGCCCTTGTCGCCCTAAACCTAACACTTTCTGCTAAGTTTGGTCGTAGTGGCCTCTCAATCACACACAAACAATTGGCTTGAAAGAAGATGGGTTCAGGTGAGAAAACTGATCTATTATGCAGAATTCAGCTATTTGAGCTAAGAAGAGATGGTAAAAACAGATCTAGCTCAAATATG
>NW_006256350.1:0-1199 GCF_000478725.1 Eutrema salsugineum | reverse complement strand
GGAGGGGTTTGAAGTGTGGTCGGATGTGTTTTCCCAGAATTATGGTGTGCTCATCAGACCGTCGTCAAGATCCACCCAAGTGGTTCCATATGTGACCAGGGCTTTGCAGTTCATGGAACTCTCTCCAACTTCCTCTCTGTTCCTTGGTGAAACCCGGTGCCGGAGCCCCACCTTTGCAAGGGTTTTCAAGCTTCTTGATCCTCTTCTTCATCTCCTTGATGCATTTGGCCATCTTGTGGATGGTTTTGTCTTGGTACTTGCACCATTGTTGGAGAATACCAATCTTTTGTTGAGCTCTGAACCCTGAAGTGCCTGGTTCCTCCCAGTTGTAATCATCAAAGTGGTATCTGTTTCCACCAAAACGTTTTTGAGGTGGAGGCAGATCAGCATCTTGAGCACCAGCTGCACTTGTGGTAGCATCTTCAGCGGTTGCTTTCTTTCCCTTGGAGGCTTCTTCTCTGCAAGCTTGCTTGTATGTGAGGATTGGTGGATCAGTTTGGACATTGTACAGCTCTTCCTTCAGCAAGAAGAACTGAATGTTCCTCTTAACTTGGACTGTGGTGATGGAGGGATTGGGCAGGAGAACTTGGGCTGGCTCACTGATGAGTGTCTTGAAGTTGTATACTACCTTGGTACCCACTCTTCCTTGGAGGAAGCCAATCTTACACAAATGAGCTTCATTAATCAATCAAACTTTGCCTTGTTCTCCTTGAATCTGAACCCCATGGCTTTCAAGATCTTTGTTACCACCCATCCATGGGCCAGCTTTGCATCTTGCTTTGTAGAACCCCACATGCACTTTTTGTAGAACATCAAAGACCTTGCTAATTGAGAGGCAAGGCAAAGTGGGTATTCATACCCTTCATAGGGTTCCCCATCTTCATGTGTTGGCATCAGCGGTCTCAGCCCTACACCAAGAAGCATCAGCTCTCCTTTGTGAACTCTTCCAACATCAATCTTGAAGTAGAAGCTGTGAGAGAGAATCTTGTGTACATATCTCAGAACTGGATTCCTTATCCAAGAGGACTTTGCTGTTCCAGCTGTGTACTTCCTAGAAGCAATTGATCTCCATAGAAGTTGGATCTCATCTTTTCTGAGATTGACCTGGTTGGAGAGAAGTTCCTTTCTAGGTGATGAAAACCCAAAAATCTCATTCAATTCTCTGAATGACACTGAATACTCCTTCCCTTCACAGTAAA
>NW_006256351.1:2610-3370 GCF_000478725.1 Eutrema salsugineum | reverse complement strand
CATTTAGTAGCGTCTACCTCTTATTTCAAGTCTCAAAACTCCCACTTGTCAATATAATTCCAATTAAATTAGTATATGACTTTTACTACAAGAGTCCTAGTTTTCTGATTTTCATAGGAGAATTGAGGTGTATCTAAAAGAATTAGAAAACATGGAAAGGATGCATCTCCTTCCACATTTAGTAGTGTCTACCTCTTATTTCAAGTCTCAAAACTCCCACTTGTCAATATAATGCCAATTGGGATCAGAATATGACTTTTACTAGAAAGAGTCCAAGTTTTCTGGTTTTCATAGGAGATTTGAGGTGTATCTAAAGGAATTAGATAACTTGGAAATGATGCATCTCCTTCCACATTTAGTAGTGTCTACCTCTTATTTCAAGTCTCAAAACTCCCACTTGTCAATATAATGCCAATTGGCATCAGAATATGACTTTTACTAGAAAGAGTCCCAGTTTTCTTGTTTTCATAGGAGATTTGAGGTGTATCTAATAGAATTAGAAAACATGGAAATGATGCATCTCCTTCCACATTTAGTAGTGTCTACCTCTTATTTCAAGTCTCAAAACTCCCACTTGTCAATATAATGCCAATTGGGATCAGAATATGACTTTTACTAGAAAGAGTCCAAGTTTTCTGGTTTCATAGGAGATTTAAGGTGTATCTCAAAGGAATTAGAAAACTTGCTAAATGATGCATCTCCATCCACATTTAGTAGTGTCTACCTCTTATTTCAAGTCTCAAAACTCCCACTTGTCAAT
>NW_006256351.1:0-1715 GCF_000478725.1 Eutrema salsugineum | reverse complement strand
ATTTCCATAGGAGATTTGAGGTGTATCTAAAGGAATAAGAAAACATGTAAATGATGCATCTCTTCCACATTTAGTAGTGTCTACTCTTATTTCAAGTCTCAAAACTCCACTTGTCAATATAATGCAAATTGGGATCAGAATATGACTTTTACTAGAAAGAGTCCTTGTTTTTTGAGTTTCATAGGAGAATTGAGGATTATCTAAAGGAATTAGAAAACTTGGAAATGATGCATCTCCTTCCACATTTAGTAGTGTCTACCTCTTATTTCAAGTCTCAAAACTCCCACTTGTCAATATAATGCCAATTGGGATCAGAATATGACTTTTACTAGAAAGAGTCCAAGTTTTCTGGTTTTCATAGGAGATTTGAGGTATATCTAAAGGAATTAGAAAAATTGGAAATGATGCATCTCCTTCCACATTTAGTAGCGTCTACCTCTTATTTCAAGTCTCAAAACTCCCACTTGTCAATATAATGCCAATTGAGATTAGAATATGACTTTTACTAGAAAGAGTCCCTGTTTTCTGATTTTCATTGGACAATTGAGGTGTATCTAAAGGAATTAGAAAACATGGTAATGATGCATCTCCTTCCACATTTAGTAGTGTCTACCTCTTATTTCAAGTCTCAAAACTCCCACTTGTCAATATAATGCCAATTAGGATCAGAATATGACTTTTACTAGAAAGAGTCCCAGTTTTCTTGTTTTCATAGGAAATTTTAGGTGTATCTAAAGGAATTAGAAAACTTGGAAATGATGCATCTCCTTCCACATTTAGTAGTGTCTACCTCTTATTTCTAGTCTCAAAACTCCCACTTGTCAATATAATGCCAATTGGGATCAGAATTTTACTTTTACTAGAAAGAGTCCTAGTTTTCTGATTTTCATAGGAGATTTGAGGTGTATCTAAAGGAATTAGAAAACTTGGAAATGATGCATCTCCTTCCACTTTAGTAGCGTCTACCTCTTATTTCAAGTCTCAAAACTCCCACTTGTTAATATAATGCAAATTGAGATTAGAATATGAGTTTTACTAGAAAGAGTCTCTGTTTTCTGATTTTCATAGGAGAATTAAGGTGTATCTAAAGGAATTATAAAACATGGAAATGATGCATCTCCTTCCACAGTTAATAGTGTTTACCTCTATTTTCACGTCTGAATACTCCCACTGGTCAATATAATGCCAATTGGATGAGAATATGTCTTTTACTAGAAAGAGTCCTTGTTTTCTGATTTTCATTGGACAATTGAGGTGTATCTAAAGGAATTAGAAAACATGGTAATGATGCATCTCCTTCCACATTTAGTAGCGTGTACCTCTTATTTCAAGTCTCAAAACTCCCACTTGTCAATATAATTCCAATTAAATTAGTATATGACTTTTACTACAAGAGTCCTAGTTTTCTGATTTTCATAGGAGAATTGAGGTGTATCTAAAAGAATTAGAAAACATGGAAAGGATGCATCTCCTTCCACATTTAGTAGTGTCTACCTCTTATTTCAAGTCTCAAAACTCCCACTTGTCAATATAATGCCAATTGGGATCAGAATATGACTTTTACTAGAAAGAGTCCAAGTTTTCTGGTTTTCATAGGAGATTTGAGGTGTATCTAAAGGAATTAGATAACTTGGAAATGATGCATCTCCTTCCACATTTAGTAGTGTCTACCTCTTATTTCAAGTCTCAAAACTCCCACTTGTCAATATGCCAAT
>NW_006256352.1:3098-3873 GCF_000478725.1 Eutrema salsugineum | reverse complement strand
TTCTTCTTTCTATTCTCAGAACTCCCCCTTGTCAATATAGTTCCATTTTAGATCAGAATATGACTTTTCTTAAATAGAGTCCTAGTTTTCTGTTATTCATAGGAGAGACTGGGTGTATCCAAAGGAATAAGAAAAGAAGTAAGTGATGCATCTCCTTCCACAATTAGGATTCTCTACTTCTTATTTATAATCTCAGAACTCCCCCTTGTCAATATAGTTCCATTTGGGATCAGAATATGACTTTTCCTAAGGAGTGTCCCAGTTTTATGATTTTCATAGGAGAGATTGGGTGTATCGAAAGGAATAAGAAAACATGTAAGTGATGCATCTCCTTCCACGTTTAGGATTCTCTACTTCTAATTTCTATTATCAGAACTCCCCCTTGTCAATATAGTTCCATTTGGGATCCGAATCTGACTTTTCGTAAAGAGAGTCTCAGTTTTCTGATTTTCATAGGAGAGATTGTGGGTATCCAACGGAATAAGAAAACATGTAAGTGATGCATCTCTTTCCACATTTAGGATTCACTACTTCTTATTTCTATTCTCAGAACTCCCCCTTGTCAATATAGTTCCATTTTAGATCAGAATATGACTTTTCTTAAAGAGAGTCCTAGTTTTCTGTTTTTCATAGGAGAGATTGGGTGTATCGAAAGGAATAAGAAAACATGTGAGTGATGCATCTCCTTCCACGTTTAAGATTCTCTACTTCTAATTTCTATTATCAGAACTCCTCCTTGTCATATAGTTCCATTTGGGATCAGAATCTGACTTTT
>NW_006256352.1:2224-2998 GCF_000478725.1 Eutrema salsugineum | reverse complement strand
TGGATCTGGAGAGGAGGAGTGAATAAGAAAACATGTAAGTGATGCATCTCCTTCCACGTTTAAGATTCTCTACTTCTAATTTCTATTATCAGAACTCCTCCTTGTCAATATAGTTCCATTTGGAATCAGAATCTGACTTTTCGTAAAGAGAGTCTCAGTTTTCTGATTTTCACAAGAGAGATTGTGTGTATCCAACGGAATAAGAAAACATGTAAGTGATGCATCTCCTTCCACATTTAGGATTCACTACTTCTTATTTCTATTCTCAGAATTCCCCCTTGTCAATATAGTTCCATTTTAGATCAGAATATGACTTTTCTTAAAGAGAGTCTCAGTTTTCTGATTTTCATAGGAGAGATTGTGGGTATCCAACGGAATAAGAAAACATGTAAGTGATGCATCTCCTTCCACATTTAGGATTCACTACTTCTTATTTCTATTCTCAGAACTCCCCCTTGTCAATATAGTTCCATTTTAGATCAGAATATCACTTTTCTTAAAGAGAGTCCTAGTTTTCTGTTTTTCATAGGAGAGATTGGGTGTATCGAAAGGAATAAGAAAACATGTCAGTGATGCATCTCCATCCACGTTTAAGATTCTCTACTTCTAATTTCTAATATCAGAACTCCCCCTTGTCAATATAGTTCACATTTCGTGATCAGAATCTGACTGTATCGTACAGAGAGTCTCACTTTGTCTGATGTTCATAGGAGAGATTGTCGTGTATGCAACAGGATTAAGAAAACCTGTGAAGTGATGCATCTTCATCCACAT
>NW_006256352.1:0-951 GCF_000478725.1 Eutrema salsugineum | reverse complement strand
GACTTTTCCTAAGGAGAGTCCCAGTTTTTGATTTCATAGGAGAGATTGGGTGTATCGAAAGGAATAAGAAAACATGTAAGTGATGCATCTCCTTCCACGTTTAGGATTCTCTACTTCTAATTTCTATTATCAGAACTCCCCCTTGTCAATATAGTTCCATTTGGGATCAGAAATCTGACTTTTCGTAAAGAGAGTCTCAGTTTTCTGATTTTCATAGGAGAGATTGTGTGTATCCAACGGAATAAGAAAACATGTAAGTGATGCATCTCTTTCCACATTTAGGATTCTCTACTTCTTATTTCTATTCTCAGAACTCCCCCTTGTCAATATAGTTCCATTTTAGATCAGAATATGACTTTTCTTAAAGAGAGTCCTAGTTTTCTGTTTTTCATAGGAGAGATTGGGTGTATCGAAAGGAATAAGAAAACATGTAAGTGATGCATCTCCTTCCACGTTTAAGATTCTCTACTTCTAATTTCTATTATCAGAACTCCTCCTTGTCAATATAGTTCCATTTGGGATCAGAATCTGACTTTTCGTAAAGAGAGTCTCAGTTTTCTGATTTTCATAGGAGAGATTGTGTGTATCCAACGGAATAAGAAAACATGTAAGTGATGCATCTCCTTTCACATTTAGGATTCACTACTTCTTCTTTCTATTCTCAGAACTCCCCCTTGTCAATATAGTTCCATTTTAGATCAGAATATGACTTTTCTTAAAGAGAGTCCTAGTTTCTGATTTTCATAGGAGAGATTGTGGGTATCCAATGGAATAAGAAAACATGTAAGTGATGCATCTCCTTCCACATTTAGGATTCACTACTTCTTATTTCTATTCTCAGAACTCCCCCTTGTCAATATAGTTCCATTTTAGATCAGAATATCACTTTTCTTAAAGAGAGTCCTAGTTTTCTGTTTTTCATAGGAGAGATTGGGTGTATCGAAAGGAATA
>NW_006256353.1:0-2523 GCF_000478725.1 Eutrema salsugineum | reverse complement strand
TTTTCGCCCAAACCTGAGGTGGACTATTTGGGACACAACATCTCAATTAAAGGAGTGGCTACGGATCGAAAACTGCAGCAATGAGCAAATGGCCTACACCTAGAACGGTTAAAGAGCTCAGAGGATTTCTTGGCCTCACTGGATACTATAGACGGGTTGTGAAAGGATATGGCGGTTTGGTGAAGCCATTAACTGAGTTACTCAAGAAAGATAGTTTTCAGTGGTCAATGGAAGCTCAAGAAGCATTCGAAGTACGTAAAAAGACAATGAGTTCTGCACCAGTATTAGCATTACCAGATTTTAAGGAAATGTTTGTGGTTGAGACTGATGCATCTGGTTTTGGTCTCGGAGCAGTGTTGATGCAAAACCAGAAACCGCTGGCTTATTTCTGTTGTGCTCTAACACCAAGAGAACAGCAGAAATCAGTATACGAACGTGAGCTTATGGCTATAGTTTTGGCTATTCAGAAATGGAAGCATTACCTCCTTGGCCGCAAGTTCATTGTCCATATGGATCAGAAAAGTCTTAAGTTCTTGTTGGAACAGCGTGAGGTAACACTCAAATATCAACGTTGGTTAACAAGACTTTTGGGTTATGATTTTGAGATTGTATACAAACCGGGCATTGAAAACAAAGCCGCAGATGGATTATCAAGGTGTTTACAATCTCCTCTAGAATCAGTTAGCTCATTGCTGTTGGCTCTTACTGTTCCCTCGGTTATACAACTGCAAGATATATTCAAAGAGATTGCAGAGGATGGGGATTCAAAACATGATACAAAGAATCCGAAATGGGGAACCTGTAAAGGCAGGATATACGATAGCTGACAACAAGTTGTGGTATAAGCGCCACTTAGTCATTCCGGCAACTTCGAGTTACATTCCTCTGATCTTGGCAGAAATGCATGAAGGACAAATCAGTGGCCACGCAGGTGTACTTAAGAAATTGAAACACATTCAACAATCGTTTCAATGGGAAAATATGACAAAGACGATACAGAAGTTTGTCTCTGAATGCCTGATATGCCAAACGCATAAGTACTCTACCCTATCACCTGCATGGTTATTACAACCACTCCCAATTCATCAAGCTGTATGGGAGGATATCAGCATGGATTTCATTGAGGGATTGCCTACATCATGTGGAATGAATGCAGTGCTAGTGGTGATTGACAGGCTTAGTAAATACGGCCACTTCATCGGTCTAAAACATCCGTTTACGGTGACGACAGTGGTAGACAAATTTGTCAAGGAAGTGATTCGCTTGCATGGATTTCCTAAGTCGATTGTATCGGATAGAGACAGAATTTTCTTAAGTCATTTCTGGAAAGAGTGTTTAAAACAGTCAGGTACGAAGTTGAAATATAGTACAGCCTTTCACCCTCAGACTGACGGGCAAACGGAGGTACTGAACCGCTGTTTGGAAACGTACTTCAGGTGTCTTGCTTCGTCTCATCCAAGATCATGGGCTAAATTTTTACCATGGGCAGAACTATGGTATAATACGAATTACCACTCTGCACTGAAAACTACACTGTTCTTGGTGGTTTATGGTAAAGAACCTCCAACATTGCTCCGCTTTGAAGAAGGCTCAACAACAAATTTTGAGTTAGAGCAGATGTTGAAAGAGCGTGATCTAATGTTACAAGAGATTAAGGCACACTTGATACGAGCTCAACAATTGATGAAGGATCAAGCTGATAAACATCGTAGAGACGTGGAGTTTGAAGTGGGGTCTAAGGTGTTTTTAAAGCTTCGTCCTTATCATCAAACATCAGTGGCTCATCGCATTTGCCAGAAACTTGCAGCTCGTTTTTACGGCCCTTTTGAGATATTAGAACGCATTGGTAAAGCAGCATATCGGTTACAACTTCCTTCCGACTCAAAGATACACCCTGTCTTTCATGTGTCCCAACTGAAGGCAGTGTTGGGAAGTAACCATATGGTTTCTACTTTACCACAGTTCTTATCGAACAATGACGAGTTTGTGGTTTCGCCGGATGATGTTTTGGATTGGCGCCACAACAAAGAGGGAAGGGTTGAGGTGTTAGTATCGTGGAAGAACCTACCAGCTCATGAGACCAATTGGATGCTAGCTCGAGAGGTCAAGGAGCAATTTCCCGACTTTGATCTTGAGGGCAAGATCATTCTCAAAGGGGGGGGGGGGTATTGATAGACCCGTGAATGTATATAGAAGAAGAGAAAAGAAGGATCATATGGGAGTAGTCGTTGAAGAAATAGAGGATACACGTGGACAAAGCGAATGAAGACACGAGTGGAGGAGTGAAAGTATAAATAGAAGATACAGTTAGGAGATAGTTATGCACCTTGTATGTTGTTAAGCGATATGAGCTTGAATATTCTGTTACAATCGCTATGAGATTGTAAAGAATACAGATACAGATACATTGTGTAATTCTTCATATTCAATAAAGTGATTCTTTCTGGAGAGATTCGATCTTGAATCTATCAGAATGTTAATCTCTTAATCTTACTCGACATCAAAAAAGCTGTGGAAGGTATA
>NW_006256354.1:1890-3193 GCF_000478725.1 Eutrema salsugineum | reverse complement strand
CGGAACATTTCAAACCTAAGCCGAGTCTTTGAGGTAAAGAAAGCTATCAACGACTTGAGCCAAGAAGATATGGAGTTCACAAAGCACTTTGGGAAGTTCAGGGCTCTTTGGGCAGAGCTTGAGATGCTGAGGCCAAGTACTATGGATCCGGTGTTGCTAAATGAGAGGCGAGAGCAAGATAAGGTCTTTGGACTTCTTCTCTCCTTGAGTCCTGTGTTCAACGATCTTATCAAGCATATCTTGAGGGAAGATAAGCTACCATCTCTTGAAGATGTCTGTGCAAGAATCCAGAAGGAGCAAGGCTCGATTGTTCTCTTCAAGAAAAGTGAGCTCATATCGGCTAATAAGGCATACATTTCTGAAGATAAGAAGCCTTGGATCTGTGACCACTGTAAGAAGAAGGGTCATAACAAAGACAAATGCTGGATTCTCCACCCTCATCTTAAGCCGAGCAAGTTCAAGGAGCCAAGAGCCAATCTCTCTCGTGAAGGTGCAACCGCGTCTACATCAGGAGGAGAGGCAACTGCCTTGAATGCCTCGGTGGAATTTGTGAGGAAAAGTGACTTGGAGGCTCTAATCAAAGCCTTTGCCTCCAAGCAGTCTGGTATCGATTTCTTGCCTCATAAACCTAATAGCACTCTTGTTGTAGACTCAGGGGCTTCACATCATATGATAAGTAACCCTAAGTTGTTAGATAACATAGAACCGGCTTTAGGAAGAGTGGTGATAGCAAATGGCGATGGAATTCCCATAGAAGGAACTGGAAAATTAAAACTGTTTAACAAGAAAAGTGAAGCATTTTTTGTGCCTAAGTTTACTTCCAACTTAGTATCGGTTAAAAGAGCAACTAGAGATCTAAATTGCTATGCAATATTTGGTCCTAACGATGTTCATTTTCAGGATATTGAGAGTGGAAAGTTACTTGGGAAAGGTGGAACCAAAGATGAGCTTTATGTACTTGAAGATGTTTCACCAAATGATTTAGATGCTGTCTCTTTTAATTCTTGTTTTTCAGCTAGTTCAAATGCTATATGGCACGCTAGATTAGGCCATCCTCATTCTCGTGCTTTAGGATTAATGTTGCCTGATGTTTCTTTTGATCACTCTAGTTGTGAATCTTGTATCCTTGGCAAACATTGTAGAATCGTTTTCCCTAAATCATCTACTATCTATGAAAACTGCTTTGATCTTGTGCACTCTGATGTCTGGACTTCACCATGCATGTCTAGGGATAGCAACAATATTTTGTGACCTTTATTGATGAAAATCGAAATATACTTGGATCACATTGCTACCCTCTAAA
>NW_006256354.1:0-1235 GCF_000478725.1 Eutrema salsugineum | reverse complement strand
TTGATCACTTACGTGTCTTTGGGTGTGTTTGCTTGTGTTTATACCAGAGACAAAGAACAGCTAGAGCCAGAGTACAAAATGCATGTTCCTTGGATATCAGCAACTCAAAAGGGGTACAAATGCTATGATCCAATCAACAGCCGCTTGTATGTGTCCAGAGAAGTCAAGTTCCTTGAAGGCCGTGGGTACTATGATAAGAAAGATTGGGAGAGTCTCAAAGACCTGTCAAGATCTCCATCAGATCTCGCAACAAGCTTGAGATTCCTTCTAGATCACCTTGGAAATCAAGACTCGTCCATGCCAGCCTCAGAACCGGTTCAGGCTCCTGCTCAAGAAGTTGATACTGATGAGGAATGCCTCCAGAATGAAGCACACGGTGAGGTGACTCAAGAACAGCCGCAAGTGGACCTTGAGACAGAGGTTATAGAGCCTACAGGTCAAGAAGGTGTTGATGAAGCAGTCGAGGAGGTTGTTCCGCCATTACGCCGCAGTACCAGGCTCAGAAAAGATCCATCAAACTGGATAAACACGAGGGTATACTATAATAGTCAAGCTGTTGCACATCCTATTCAAGCCGTTTGTTCTCTTGCCCTTTTGCCTGAAGATCATCAAGCCTTCCTTGGGAAAATAGATCAACACTATATACCTCAGAGCTATGATGAAGCTAAAGACTACAAGGAATGGGTTGATGCTATTGGAGATGAGAGAGGGGCCATGGAGCGCAATCACACATGGGATATCGAAGACTTACCATCAGGGAAGAAAGCAGTAAGCTCCAAGTGGGTATTCACCATTAAATACAAAAGTAATGGTGATATTGAGAGATACAAGGCTCGCTTAGTAGCAAGAGGGTTTACTCAGACCTATGGTGAAGACTATACAGATACTTTTGCACCTGTGGCCAAGCTTCATACCGTGAGGGTTGTGTTATCCCTGGCTACAAATCTTTCGTGGGATCTTTGGCAAATGGACGTCAAGAATGCATTTCTTCAAGGGGAGCTTCAAGAAGAAGTATATATGACTCCTCCACCAGGTCTTGAAGACATGGTTGAGCCAGGAAAAGTTTTGAGGCTTCGAAAAGCTATCTATGGATTAAAGCAATCACCGCGCGCCTGGTATCAAAAGCTTAGTTCTACTCTCAAGGAGCATGGGTTCCAAAGGTCGCACTCTGATCACACCCTGTTCACTCTCCAGGGATCTAACGGCATTGTGGTGGTCTTGGTCTATGTCGATGA
>NW_006256355.1:2068-3284 GCF_000478725.1 Eutrema salsugineum | reverse complement strand
GGCTTCTTATCTTCAGAAATGTATGCCTTATTAGCCGATATGAGCTCACTTTTCTTGAAGAGAACAATCGAGCCTTGCTCCTTCTGGATTCTTGCACAGACATCTTCAAGAGATGGTAGCTTATCTTCCCTCAAGATATGCTTGATAAGATCGTTGAACACAGGACTCAAGGAGAGAAGAAGTCCAAAGACCTTATCTTGCTCTCGCCTCTCATTTAGCAACACCGGATCCATAGTACTTGGCCTCAGCATCTCAAGCTCTGCCCAAAGAGCCCTGAACTTCCCAAAGTGCTTTGTGAACTCCATATCTTCTTGGCTCAAGTCGTTGATAGCTTTCTTTACCTCAAAGACTCGGCTTAGGTTTGAAATGTTTCCAAAGACATTCTTAAGAGTTTCCCACAGAGATTTGGCTGTCTCACAATAGGAATAAGCTTCAAGAATGCTTGGCTCAAGAGAGTTTTGAATGAGGCCGAGCACAGTCTGGTCCTCTTGGAACCATTTCGCTTCAGCAGCTGCAGCCTCTTCGCTCTTCTTTCCTTCTTTAGTGACGCCTTCTTCTGGTGTTTTGTCTTCCAAAACATGACTCCAGAGCCCTCGTCCACATAGTGCTGTCTTTGTAGTTCTCGACCACAAGAGATAGTTCCCCCCTTTGAGGATAACTGGAATCACCAACGCTTTGGAGTTCTCAGAACCAACAGATTCCATCTTGGAATTTTGAAAACAAACTTACGAGAGAGATGAACAAGAGAGTAAAGATAGAACAGAGAAAAATGAGATTTATAAAGAAAGAACACAAGATCAAGATTAGAGAATCGATTCTCAGGAAATCGAAACCCGCTCTGATACCATGTTAGAATATTTGCGGAATAACTTAGAAAATAAGAGAGAAAGAGATTTCAGAGACAAAGAGAATATTGGAGAGAAATGTCTCCTAAAGTGTGTCCATTCATAATAGCGGCTACAAGCCTTTTATAGGAATACAAAGAGAATGAGAGACTAGGTTTAACCCTTACAAGAGACACAAGAAAGTGGTTACAAACAGCTAATAAAAAAACGTGGGACAAGTCAAAGATGCTCGCTGGGATCCAAGAGAGAGAAAGTGACAGCCCTACAACGGTCACAAGGGTAGAGTCACGGGTCTGTTTAAGGAGACCTCGATGGTGGGGACCATTGTACGGACAGGAGCCATTCTTCTCTCTTCCTTTGGGCTTTTATTC
>NW_006256355.1:0-1330 GCF_000478725.1 Eutrema salsugineum | reverse complement strand
TATTCTGATCCAAAATGGCACTATATTGACAAGAGTGAGTTCTAAGCATACAAATAAGAAGTAAAGACTCCTAAATGTTGAAGGAGACGCATCATTTACTTGTTTTCTTATTCCTTTAGCTACACCAAAACTCTCCTTTGAAAATCAGAAAACTGGGACTCTTTCTGAGAGAACTCATATTCTGATCCAAAATGGCACTATATTGACAAGGAGTGAGTTCTGAAGCATACAAATAAGAAAGTAGAGACTCCTAAATGTCGAAGGAGACGCATCATTACTAGTTTTCTTATTCCCTTTAGCTAAACCAAAACTCTCCTTTGAAAATCAGAAAACTGGGATTCTTTCTGAAAGAAGTCATATTCTGATCCAAAATGGCACTATATTGACAAGAGTGAGTTCTAAGCATACAAATAAGAAGTAAAGACTCCTAAATGTTGAAGGAGACGCATCATTTACTTGTTTTCTTATTCCTTTAGCTACACCAAAACTCTCCTTTGAAAATCAGAAAACTGGGACTCTTTCTGAGAGAACTCATATTCTGATCCAAAATGGCACTATATTGACAAGAGTGAGTTCTGAGCATACAATCAAGAAGTAGAGACTCCTAAATGTCGAGGGAGACGCAGCATTTACTTGTTTTGTTATTCTTTTAGCTACACCAAAACTTTCCTTTGAAAATAAGAAAACTGGGACTCTTTTTAAGTAAACTCATATTCTGATCCAAAATGGCACTATATTGACAAGAGTGAGTTCTGAGCATACAAATAAGAAGTAGAGACTCCTAAATGATGAAGGAGACGCATCATTTACTTGTTTTCTTATTCCTTTATCTACACCAAAACTCTCCTATGAAAATCAGAAAACTGGGACTTGTTTTAAGAAAACTCATATTCTGATCCAAAATGGCACTATATTGACAAGATTGAGTTCTGAGCATACAAATAAGAAGTAGAGACTCCTAAATGTCGAAGGAGACGCATCATTTACTTGTATTCTTATTCCTTTAGCTAAACCAAAACTCTCCTTTGAAAATCAGAAAACTGGGACTCTTTCTGAGTGAAGTCATATTCTGATCCAAAATGGCAATATATTGACAAGAGTGAGTTCTGAGCATACAAATAAGAAGTAGAGACTCCTAAATGTCGAAGGAGACGCATCATTTACTAGTTTTCTTATTCATTTAGCTAAACCAAAACTCTCCTTTGAAAATCAGAAAACTGGGATTCTTTCTGAGAGAAGTCATATTCTGATCCAAAATGGCACTATATTGAAAAGAGTGAGTTCTAAGCATACAAATAAGAAGTAGAGACTCCTAAATGTCGAAGGAGAC
>NW_006256356.1:2354-3374 GCF_000478725.1 Eutrema salsugineum | reverse complement strand
CCCTTCGAGGTACTCAAGACTTAGGACTCTTCTATACTAACCAAAATAAAGATGGGTTAGTCGGCTTCGCCGATGCAGGATATCTATCAGATCCGCACACTGCCAAGTCTCAAACTGGCTACGTTTTTACGCATGGAGGAACAGCCATCTCTTGGAGATCAATGAAGCAGACACTCACTGCCACTTCATCAAACCATGCTGAAATCCTAGCCATTCATGAGGCTAGTAGGGAATGCGTCTGGCTGCGCTCCATGACTCAGCACATCCGCAGAGATTGTGGTATGGACGAAGACACACAGCCCACGGTGATGTATGAAGACAACGCGGCATGCATAGCTCAGCTCAAGGAAGGATATATCAAAGGAGATCGGACGAAGCACATTCTACCGAAGTTCTTCTCAACCTCAGACTGGCAGAAGGACGGCACTCTCAGCGTTCAGCAGGTCCGATCCAGTGAGAATTCAGCTGACCTCTTCACCAAATCATTGCCTACTTCAACACACCGGAAGCTCGTCAAACAGATAGGAATGTATAGACTTAGAGATCTGCAGTGATGCTACAATCAGGGGGAGTAATGCGTGTTGTACTCTTTTTCCTTCACCATGGTTTTATCCCACTAGGTTTTTCCTGGTAAGGTTTTAATGAGGCAACATTCCCCAGCGCATTATCGAGACCCGATTGAGTAGCTGGCCCGGTTCACTCGTCCAAGGGGGAGTATTATAACACATATCATATATGGACTCTTATACCGGCCCACTGGGCCCATCAGGGCATTGTACTTAACCTAGATTCCCTATGTACTCTATATATACATTCCAGTGATTAATAAAGTTTCTAAGTTTTCACAACAGAATTGTTATAATCAAAATAAATAAATAAACGCTTAAACCATATTAGTTTTCTGTATAATTACTTTGAGTCTCCGCTTATATTAGTTAGGTGCTTTTTAACGGGTTTTGACTTTATGGTTTGTTTCATGATATCAAATTCTTTTGTTTATATATGCCATTGTTTTTTTTT
>NW_006256356.1:0-1526 GCF_000478725.1 Eutrema salsugineum | reverse complement strand
TCGTCGTCAGAAGCTATAACTCTTCTGTTTCGATGAGGATCCTTCTCTGCTCTATAGCATCAGTGAGACAGTATAGAGAGAATATAGAGACAAGTAGTCTTCTTCTTGCAACGAGCTAAGATTCTTGTAATCTTTCACCAATACTTGGTCTTTCCCTTCCCTATCTTGATCATGTATTTTTCACCACTACAAGGATGTCTCGAATCACAATATCAAAAATTTCCTCTGGTGTTAGGGATTTTCCAGAATCTTCACAATTCCTTAAGTAGTATGTCTATGGAGATCTGTCGCAATACCATCTTCGTCTCTTTCTCTCATGTTTTTGTTTTCAGAGGTAAATACAACAAGCTTCTTCAACAACAATACCAAGGTCTTCTTAAATCCAGAAAAAGGTAAATGACTAAATTCAATGATTAAATCCATGTCTTAATTGAAAGGTTTCTTTTAGAATTATGTCTATCGAAAAATGTCAGATGATGTTAAACAGAGGTCTTTTTTAATCTTATTTATGGTTGACAAGGTTTTTTTTAGGGTATCAACGTGTATGATAATGGAAACCCACCTCTTAAGGAATATTCGTTAGATTATGTAATCTTGGTTCGGTGATAGATGCGTAGACTTGCTTTATAGAGTAACTCATTTTTTCGGCTAAGATTAAATTTGTAATCAGGGTGAGTCTCATTCCTTGAAACCCTACAAGCATCATTACTGACGCCTACAAAGCCTGAAAGACTCTCCTCTTTGATTTTCAGTCAAACATGCTTTTTAGCTCAGCTTCCTCTCATCTGACCTTCCGTGCGGTAATTACCAAGCACAATCAACCTCCGCAACTTAGAAAAAGCTAATAATTGTTGCCTTTTATGTAAATCATTCACATGGGGATTTTTTTTTTTAAAATTTGCACAGATCGAAGAGGGTAATAATCACTCATTGAGTTCATAAGAACCAATTTATTATGGTTTGTGTGCATCTTTTATGTTCTTTGAATATTAATCTCAAGTTGTTTTTCTTAAACTGATTGTAAGATTTTAGCTTTATTAGCCAGTTTGTTTGAGCTGCAGTGAATGCATCGTATTATGGTGAATTGGAAATCTATTATATGTTGGTAGTTACCTCTTCAGTTATATCATATGAGTCTTTCTTGGAACATGCAACACATAAGAAGGTATCTAAATTTATCGTATGTCTTATTTTGTTCACATGTCGGATGTTAAAACATTTTTATTCAGTTGCCTTTTTCTTTGTAGGTTTGTGTTTTCTACTTTGGTTCTCTCAACTTTTAATACAGTCTGGAAGGGTCTCTTAACTACGCTTCTAACATTACCCTGTTTGAAATGTTTTCATATTATATCCAGCTTCCTTTTATGTGTTCTTACATGCCGCTAATGACATTTTTTAAATACAAAAGAACGAGTGACACAAGGGTACCAACTAATAAAAAACTTCCATTTTGATACCTTTTCACCGGCACATATACGATACTAGCTGGAGTTATCCTTACAAATCTGAAGATTCTCTTTTCTTTC
>NW_006256357.1:1895-3009 GCF_000478725.1 Eutrema salsugineum | reverse complement strand
GTCTCTCTGTATCCTCTAGCTTTATGCTTCTCTGTGTTTTGTTGGGTTTCCTATATGTATATTTTGGCTTCAACCAGATACTTATTCAGTTTACTGTAATATGACAGTTACTTAAGTTTTTTGCCTTTACAAGTATAAGACTCATATTTTTGTTCGCTTACTTATCTGCAAGATTCTCACATTACTTTTCTACTTTAATTATACTTAGCTACTGAACGACCTTTGCCTAAATTGTTTTTCTTTTTCATTGGGTTAACAGACGACATTTGAGGATGTATTCCCTGCCGAGACAACGAGTGTTGAAGAATACTTGCAACAGGTATTCTGTCGTTGAAAATGGCCTATTTTAGATTACGGATAAATCTGTTTTGGAATAACTGATTGTTCTATATGCATTCTTCATGTCCCTAGGTTCATGAAATGGCAATGGTATCGGCTATACAAGAGGCCCAAAAGGATAATGTTCGAAGCTTTAGTGATTATATGTTGAAAGTATTAGAGGTCGGTATTCTGACTACTATCAATTTTTTTGACTTGATTTCCATATTACTTATATTCGTCGTATCTTTTTCCTCAATCATTGCAGTCTAATGCTTGTAGAGTATATCTTTCTCGCCTTTTGTTTCTTCTCATTATGTATTTTCAAACAAAGATGTGAAAATGATATTGGCATGTGACCGTAATTGTGAAATGAAGGAGTATTTTCTTTATCCATACAAATGTATATGGATTGTGAATTGGAAACTCTTGACGTAGGATTCGTTAGAAGCTGGTTGAGTGCTTATTGGCTATTGCAAATTAAAAAGATTTTTTTCGGAATTATTTTGTGTCCTTTCTCACATAGTCAATGTGAAATCTTCTTCTGGCAGGAGGACTGTAGAAAAGAAAAGCGTGACTTTCTTCAAAGTCTTAGCAAAATCTCAATGATACCTAAGACCAAGATGATCGAGACAAGCAGAGACACTCATGGTGGTCAACTAGTGCCTGTGGCATTGAGTCCTCAAGGATCTTCAAAGCCTGGAACAGAACTTGCGTCTCTGGCTCAAAACCAATTCATGAGAAGAAAGCATATGTCTATGCAAAGGTTGTGAAGAAACTAAATTCTTCAAGAGAA
>NW_006256357.1:0-1457 GCF_000478725.1 Eutrema salsugineum | reverse complement strand
AGTCCAGCTGGATTGTTTAAGAATTCTGTACATGCTACACCTTATGATGATGACTGCTTTTAGTGCAGCGTTAATTTACCCTCGTTGACTATCTACTGATTTGTTTGGCTTCTTCCCTACTAATTTCCCATTCATGCATTTTATAGCCTGCAATATCGTTCAAGGGTGCTTATGAAAGTCTAGGAATTGATTTGACTCGGAGAAAATCAGTCAACGTGCAGAAACTATGGCAACTTATTCAGGTGATCTTTTAATTGGAACTCTCATTTTATAACAAAAGGTACCTTTAAGGACTGTTCTTACATTTTCAAGGCCTTTAACAATCTGTAAAAATAGGCCATGACGGGTGAAGATTCAGCAGTACAACAGGGTGTTTCCAAGAGGATGTCCCTCGTGATAGGTGCAAGGCGCCACTTGAAATGTGGGCATGAGAAACATATAATGGATACAATTCAAAGTCATCCTACACAAGTACTTGTTTCTGTCTTGTATTTATTTTCAGTGTGCATGCTAACGTATGTAACATTTTTCTTGCTGACGCATGTCACATTTTTCTTCATGCATTTATTTAAATAATAACTTCAAGAATGTCAACTGAAAAGGTGCCCTGATCTTTCAGTCTAAGAATTATGTACATGCTATACCTTATGATGATGACTGCTTTTAGTGCACCGTTCATTTACCCTAGTTGACTATCTACTGATTTGTTTGGCTGTCTTCCCTACTAATTTCCCATTCATGCATTTTATAGCCTGCAATATCGTTCAAGGGTGCTTATGAAAGTCTAGGAATTGATTTGACTCGTGGAAAACCAGTCAACGTGCAGAAACTATGGCAACTTATTCAGGTAATCTTTTAATTGGAAGTTTCATTTTATAACAAGGGGTACCTTTAAGGACTGTTCTTATATTTTCAAGGCCTTTAACAATCTGGAAAAATAAGCCATGACGGGTGAAGATTCAGCAGTACAACAGGGTGTTTCCAAGAGGATGTCCCTCGTGATAGGTGCAAGGCGCAAAAGATTGATCAAATATATCTCGATGATCACAGATATATTTTTTCTTGAGAAGTGGTTATTATGAGGAGGCTAGAAAAATCGCCCAATCATCTCGGTCATCTCAACAACAGTTTGCTCCTCTGGTATATTTGCAGGTCTTAGTTACCTACGTTCAAATTCCGGAGTCATGGTTTGATTTGCTTTTTTTTTTTGGCAGCTTACAGAATGGATTACCGCAGGTGGTACTGTGGCTGCAAATACCGCCCCTAGAATGTGAGAAATTGCTTAGGTTGGGTGATCGGTTGGGCCAAACAACATATGACAAGAAGAAGCTCCTACTCTACACTATCATATCTGGTTCCCGAAGGCAAATTGATCGCATCTTGAGGGATTTTTCGACGCTTTTTAACACAATAGAAGATTTTCTCTGGTTCAAGTTATCTGCATACGTGACGTGCTA
>NW_006256358.1:1887-3151 GCF_000478725.1 Eutrema salsugineum | reverse complement strand
TTCTTATTTCTATTCTCAGAACTCCCCCTTGTCAATATAGTTCCATTTGGGACCAGAATATGACTTTTCCTAAGAGAGTCCTAGTTTTCTGATTTTTATATGAGAGATTAGGTGTATCCAAAGGATTACGAAAACATGTAAACGATGCATCTCCTTCCACAATTAAGAATCTCTACTTCCTATTTCTATTCTCAGAACTCCCCCTTGTCAATTATAGTGCCATTTTGGATCAGAATATGACTTTTCCTAAAGAGAAAACCAGAATTCTGATTTTCATAGGAGAAATTGGGTGTATCCAAAGGAATAAGAAAACATGTAAGTGATGCATCTCCTTCCAAATTAATGATTCTCTACTTCTTATTTCTATTCTCAGAACTCCCCTTTGTTAATATAGTTCCATTTGGGATCAGAATATGACTTTTCCTAAAGAGAGTCCTAGTTTTCTGTTTTTCATAGGAGAGATTGGGTGTATCCAAAAGAATTAGAAAACATGTAAATGATGCATCTCCTTGCACATTTAGGATTCTCTACTTCTTATTTCTATTCTTAGAACTACCCCTTGTCAATATAGTTCCATTTGAGATCAGAATATGACTTTTCCTAAGAGAGTCCTAGTTTTCTGATTTTTATATGAGAGATTAGGTGTATCCAAAGATTACGAAAACATGTAAACGATGCATCTCCTTCCACAATTAAGAGTCTCTACTTCCTATTTCTATTCTCAGAACTCCCCCTTGTCAATTATAGTGCCATTTTGGATCAGAATATGACTTTTCCTAAAGAGAAAACCAGAATTCTGATTTTCATAGGAGAAATTGGGTGTATCCAAAGGAATAAGAAAACATGCAAGTGATGCATCTCCTTCCAAATTAAGGATTCTCTACTTCTTATTTCTATTCTCAGAACTCCCCTTTGTTAATATAGTTCCATTTGGGATCAGAATATGACTTTTCCTAAAGAGAGTCCTAGTTTTCTGTTTTTCATAGGAGAGATTGGGTGTATCCAAAAGAATAAGAAAACATGTAAGTGATGCATCTCCTTCCAAATTTAGGATTCTCTACTGCCTATTTCTATTCTCAGAACTCCCCCTTGTCAATATAGTTCCATTTGGATTAAAAATGTGACTTTTCCTAAAGAGAGTCCCAGTTTTCCGTTTTTCATAAGAGATATTGGGTGTGTCCAAAGGATTATGAAAACATGTAAATGATACATCTTCTTCCACAATTATGAGTCTCTACTTCCTATCTTTATTTTCAGAACTCCC
>NW_006256358.1:0-1335 GCF_000478725.1 Eutrema salsugineum | reverse complement strand
TTTTTCATAAGAGATATTGGGTGTATCCAAAGGAATAATAAAACATGTAAGTGATGCATCTCCTTCCAAATTTAGGATTCTCTACTGCCTATTTCTATTCTCAGAACTCCCCCTTGTCAATATAGTTCCATTTGGATTAAATATGTGACTTTTCTTAAAGAGAGTCCCAGTTTTCCGTTTTTCATAAGAGATATTGGGTGCGTCCAAAGGATTATGAAAACATGTAAATGATACATCTCCTTCCACAATTAGGAGTCTCTACTTCCTATTTCTATTCTCAGAATTCCCCACTGTCAATTATAGTGCCATTTTGGATCAGAATATGACTTTTCCTAAAGAGAAAACCAGAATTCTGATTTTCATAGGAGAAATTGGGTGTATCCAAAGGAATAAGAAAACATGTAAGTGATGCATCTCCTTCCAAATTAAGGATTCTCTACTTCTTATTTCTATTCTCAGAACTCCCCTTTGTTAATATAGTTCCATTTGGGATCAGAATATGACTTTTCCTAAAGAGAGTCCTAGTTTTCTGTTTTTCATAGGAGAGATTGGGTGTATCCAAAAGAATTAGAAAACATGTAAATGATGCATCTCCTTGCACATTTAGGATTCTCTACTTCTTATTTCTATTCTTAGAACTACCCCTTGTCAATATAGTTCCATTTGAGATCAGAATATGACTTTTCCTAAAGAGAGTCCCAGTTTTCTGATTTTCATATGAGAGATTAGGTGTATCCAAAGGATTACGAAAACATGTAAACGATGCATCTCCTTCCACAATTAAGAGTCTCTACTTCCTATTTCTATTCTCAGAACTCCCCCTTGTCAATTATAGTGCCATTTTGGATCAGAATATGACTTTTCCTAAAGAGAAAACCAGAATTCTGATTTTCATAGGAGAAATTGGGTGTATCCAAAGGAATAAGAAAACATGTAAGTGATGCATCTCCTTCCAAATTTAGGATTCTCTACTTCCTATTTCTATTCTCAGAACTCCCCTTTGTCAATATAGTTCCATTTGGGATCAGAATATGACTTTTCCTAAAGAGAGTCCCAGTTTTCTGATTTTCATAAGATATATTGGGTGTATCCAAAGGAATAAGAAAACATGTAAGTGATGCATCTCCTTCCAAATTTAGGATTCTCTACTGCCTATTTCTATTCTCAGAACTCCCCCTTGTCAATATAGTTCCATTTGGATTAAAAATGTGACTTTTCTTAAAGAGAGTCCCAGTTTTCCGTTTTTCATAGGAGATATTGGGTCTGTCCAAAGGATTATGAAAACATGTAAATGATACATCTCCTTCCACAATTAGGTATGGATCTCAATTCGGT
>NW_006256359.1:2066-3054 GCF_000478725.1 Eutrema salsugineum | reverse complement strand
GTTCGACATTTAGGACTCTCTACTTCTTAATTGTATGCTCAGAACTCACTCTTGTCAATATAGTGCCATTTTGGATCAGAATATGAGTTTTCTTAAAAAGAGTCCCAGTTTTCTGATTTTCATAGGAGAGTTTTGGTGTAGATAAAGGAATAAAAGAGTAAATGATGCGTCTCCTTCGACACTTAGGAGTCTCTACTTCTTAATTGTATGCTCAGAACTCACTCTTGTCAATATAGTGCCATTTTCGATCAGAATATGAGTTTTCTTAAAAAGAGTCCCAGTTTTCTTATTTTAAAAGGAGAGTTTTGGTGTAGATAAAGGAATAAGAAAACAAGTAAATGATGCATCTCCTTCGACAGTAGGAGTCTCTACGTCTTATTTGTATGCTCAGAATACCCTCTTGTCTATATAGTGACATGTTGGATCAGAATATGAGTTTTCTTAAAAAGAGTCTCAGTTTTCTGATTTTCAAAGGAGAGTATTGGTGTAGCTAAAGGAATAACAAAACAAGTAAATGATGAGTCTCCCTTCGAGATTTAGGAGTCTCCTACTTCTTATATGTGAGATCATCACTCACTCTTGTCGATATAGTGCCCTTTTTGGATCAGAATATGATTTTAATTAAACAGAGTCCCAGTTTTTTGATTTTCAAAGGAGAGTTTTGGTGTATCTAAAGGAATATGAAAACAAGTAAATGATGCGTCTCCTTCGACATTTAGGAGTCACTACTTCTTAATTGTATGCTCAGAACTCACTGTTGTCAATATAGTGCCATTTTGGATCAGAATATGAGTTTTCTTAAAAAGAGTCCCAGTTTTCTGATTTTCATAGGAGAGTTTTGGTGTAGATAAAGGAATAAGAAAACAAGTAAATGATGCATCTCCTTCGACATTAGGAGTCTCTACTTCTTAGTTGGATGCTCAGAATATCCTCTTGTCAATATAGTGCTCTTTTGGATCAGAATATGAGTTTTCTTAAAAAGAGTCCC
>NW_006256359.1:0-1619 GCF_000478725.1 Eutrema salsugineum | reverse complement strand
AGCTAAAGGAATAACAAAACAAGTAAATGATGCGTCTCCTTCGAGATTTAGGAGTCTCTACTTCTTATTTGTAAGATCATAACTCACTCTTGTCAATATAGTGCCATTTTGGATCAGAATATGATTTTAATTAAAAAGAGTCCCAGATTTCTTATTTTCAAAGGAGAGTTTTAGTGTAGCTAAAGGAATATGAAAACAAGTAAATAATGCGTCTCCTTCGAGATTTAGGAGTCTCTACTTCTTATTTGTAAGATCATAACTCCCTCTTGTCAATATAGTGCCATTTTGGATCAGAATATGACTTAATTAAACAGAGTCTCAGTTTTCTGATTTTCATAGGAGAGTTTTGGTGTAGCTAAAGGAATATGAAAACAAGTAAATGATGCGTCTCCTTCGACATTTAGGAGTCTCTACTTCTTAATTGTGTGCTCAGAACTCACTGTTGTCAATATAGTGCCATTTTGGATCAGAATATGACTTTAATTAAACAGAGTCCCAGTTTTCTGATTTTCATAGGAGAGTTTTGGTGTAGCTAAAAGAATATGAAAACAAGTAAATGATGCGTCTCCTTCGACATTTAGGAGTCTCTACTTCTTAATTGTATGCTCAGAACTCACTCTTGTCAATATAGTGCCATTTTGGATCAGAATATGAGTTTTCTTAAAAAGAGTCCCAGTTTTCTGATTTTCATAGGAGAGTTTTGGTGTAGATAAAGGAATAAAAGAGTAAATGATGCGTCTCCTTCGACACTTAGGAGTCTCTACTTCTTAATTGTATGCTCAGAACTCACTCTTGTCAATATAGTGCCATTTTCGATCAGAATATGAGTTTTCTTAAAAAGAGTCCCAGTTTTCTTATTTTAAAAGGAGAGTTTTGGTGTAGATAAAGGAATAAGAAAACAAGTAAATGATGCATCTCCTTCGACATTAGGAGTCTCTACTTCTTATTTGTATGCTCAGAATACCCTCTTGTCAATATAATGCCATTTTGGATCAGAATATGAGTTTTCTTAAAAAGAGTCCCAGTTTTCTGATTTTCAAAGGAGAGTTTTGGTGTAGCTAAAGGAATAACAAAACAAGTAAATGATGCGTCTCCTTCGAGATTTAGGAGTCTCTACTTCTTATTTGTAAGATCATAACTCACTCTTGTCAATATAGTGCCATTTTGGATCAGAATATGATTTTAATTAAAAAGAGTCCCAGATTTCTTATTTTCAAAGGAGAGTTTTAGTGTAGCTAAAGGAATATGAAAACAAGTAAATAATGCGTCTCCTTCGAGATTTAGGAGTCTCTACTTCTTATTTGTAAGATCATAACTCCCTCTTGTCAATATAGTGCCATTTTGGATCAGAATATGACTTTAATTAAACAGAGTCTCAGTTTTCTGATTTTCATAGGAGAGTTTTGGTGTAGCTAAAGGAATATGAAAACAAGTAAATGATGCGTCTCCTTCGACATTTAGGAGTCTCTACTTCTTAATTGTGTGCTCAGAACTCACTGTTGTCAATATAGTGCCATTTTGGATCAGAATATGACTTTAATTAAACAGAGTCCCAGTTTTCTGATTTTCATAGGAGAGTTTTGGTGTAGCTAAAGGAATATGAAAACAAGTAAATGATG
>NW_006256360.1:5591-5956 GCF_000478725.1 Eutrema salsugineum | reverse complement strand
TACACCAAAACTCTCCTACGAAAATCAGAAAACTGGGACTCTGTTTAAGAAAAGTCATATTCTGATCCAAAATGGTACTATATTGACAAGAGGGAGTTATGAGCTTACAAAGAAGAAGAGACTCCTAAATGTGGGAGGATATGCATCGTTTACTTGTTTTCTTATTCCTTTAGCTACACCAAAACTCTCCTACGAAAATCAGAAAACTGGGACTCTGTTTAAGAAAAGTCATATTCTGATCCAAAATGGTACTATAATGACAAGCAGCAGTTATGAGCTTACAAATAAGAAGTAGAGAATCCTAAATGTGGAAAGAGATGCATCATTTACTTGTCTTATTATTCCTTTAGCTACACCAAAACTCT
>NW_006256360.1:2905-3530 GCF_000478725.1 Eutrema salsugineum | reverse complement strand
GTTTTGAGCTTACAAAGAAGGAGTAGAGAGTCCTAAATGTGGAAGGATATGCATCATTTACTTGTTTTCTTATTCCTTTAGCACACCAAACCTCTCCTACGAAAATCAGAAAACTGGGACTCTGTTTAAGAAAAGTCATATTCTGATCCAAAATGGTACTATATTGACAAGAGGGAGTTATGAGCTTACAAATAAGAAGTAGAGACTCCTAAATGTGGAAGGAGATGCATCATTTACTGGTTTTCATATTCCGTTAGCTACACCAAAACTCTCCTACGAAAATCAGAAAACTGGGACTCTGTTTAAGAAAAGTTGTATTATGATCCAAAATGGTACTATATTGACAAGAGGGAGTTTTGAGCTTACAAAGAAGAAGTAGAGTGTCCTAAATGTGGAAGAATATGCATCATTTATTTGTTTTCTTATTCCATTAGCTACACCAAAACTTCCTACGAAAATCAGAAAACTGGACTCTGTTTAAGAAAAGTCTGTATTCTGATCCAAAATGGTACTATATTGACAAGAGGGAGTTATGAGCTTACAAAGAAGAACAGACTCCTAAATGTGGAAGGATATGCATCATTTACTTGTTTTCTTATTCCTTTAGCTACACCAAAACTCTCCT
>NW_006256360.1:2064-2805 GCF_000478725.1 Eutrema salsugineum | reverse complement strand
GAAAACTGGGACTCTGTTTAAGAAAAGTCATATTCTGATCCAAAATGGTACTATATTGACAAGAGGGAGTTTTGAGCTTACAAAGAAGAAGGAGAGAGTCCTAAATGAGGAAGGATAAGCCTCCTTTACTTGTTTTCTTATTCCTTTAGCTACACCAAAACTCTCCTACGAAAATCAGAAAACTGGGACTCTGTTTAAGAAAAGTCATATTCTGATCCAAAATGGTACTATATTGACAAGAGGGAGTTATGAGCTTACAAAGAAGAAGAGACTCCTAAATGTGGAAGGATATGCATCGTTTACTTGTTTTCTTATTCCTTTAGCTACACCAAAACTCTCCTACGAAAATCAGAAAACTGGGACTCTGTTTAAGAAAAGTCATATTCTGATCCAAAATGGTACTATATTGACAAGCGGCAGTTTTGAGCTTACAAATAAGAAGTAGAGAGTCCTAAATGTGGAAAGAGATGCATCATTTACTTGTTTTCTTATTCCTTTAGCACACCAAAACTCTCCTACGAAAATCAGAAAACTGGGACTCTGTTTAAGAAAAGTTGTATTCTGATCTAAAATGGTACTATTTTGACAAGAGGGCGTTTTGAGCTTACAAACAAGAAGTATAGAGCCCTAAATGTGGAAGGATATGCATCATTTATTTGTTTTCTTATTCCTTTAGCTACACCTAAACTCTCCTACGAAAATTAGAAATTTGGGACTATATTGACAATGGTACTATATTAA
>NW_006256360.1:0-879 GCF_000478725.1 Eutrema salsugineum | reverse complement strand
GAGTAGAGAGTCCTAAATGTGGAAGGATATGCATCATTTACTGTTTTCTTATCCCTTTAGCACACCAAACCTCTCCTACGGAAAATCCGAAAAACTGGGATTCTGTTTAAGAAAAGTCATATTCTGATCCAACATGGTACCAATATTTGACAAGAGGGAGTTATGAGCTTACAAATAAAGAAGTAGAGACTCCTAAAATGTGGAAGGAGATGCATCATTTACTGGTTTTCATATTCCGTTAGGTACACCAAAACTCTCCTACGAAAATCAGAAAACTGGGACTCTGTTTAAGAAAAGTCATATTCTGATCCAAAATGGTACTATATTGACAAGAGGGAGTTTTGAGCTTACAAAGAAGAAGTAGAGAGTCCTAAATGTGGAAGAATATGCATCATTTACATGTTTTCTTATTCCATTAGCTACACCAAAACTCTCCTACGAAAATCAGAAAACTGGGACTCTGTTTAAGAAAAGTCATATTCTTATCCATAATGGTACTATATTGACAAGCGGCAGTTATAAGCTTACAAATAAGAAGTAGAGAATCCTAAATGTGGAAAGAGATGCATCATTTACTTGTCTTATTCCTTTAGCTACACCAAAACTATCCTACGAAAATCAGAAAACCTGGGACTCTATTTAAGAAAAGTCATATTCTGATCCAAAATGGTACTATAATGACAAGCAGCAGTTATGAGCTTACAAATAAGAAGTAGAGAATCCTAAATGTGGAAAGAGATGCATCAATTACTTGTCTTATTCCTTTAGCTACACCAAAACTCTCCTACGAAAATCAGAAAACTGGGACTCTGTTTAAGAAAAGTCATATTCTGATCCAAAATGGTACTATATTGACAAGAGGGAGTTATGAAGCCTACA
>NW_006256361.1:1461-3051 GCF_000478725.1 Eutrema salsugineum | reverse complement strand
CCCGTCCCGGTACGTATCATTCCAACGTCGGCATCTCACTCCGGCCGTGTCCGTGGATATGATCCTTTCGATCAAATCGGTGTCAGGGCGAAGCATACGACTCTAATGAACTTTGTGAAAGCAAACCCGTAAGTAGACTTCTATACTTATGTAAGTAGACTTCCTCATATTATTATTTTCCTGTCTGACTTTTTCACTTATACAGTGCCTATCCAAGACGTCCAAAAAACTCTTTGATCGACTGGTATTACATTCTCCGGACACCGAAAAAATGGCTAGTTGATACGGTTAGTGTTTTACTATTTCATATTAGACTTCATAGATAGACTTCATACGTAGACCTTATATGTAGACTTCTTTAGTAGATTTCGTATGCAGACTTCACTCATGTCTTATTTTCATCAATGTGCAGCACATGGAAGCTTATATTAACGTACTCAGGCTGCAATTATCCAAGCATCCGGAATGGTTTGTATCCGACCGGATTTGCTTCCTCAACTCCATGTTTGCTACAGTTTGGAGGCGTGACTACAATGACTTCAAAAACTCTGAGCCGAATGAAGATGGTTCTGACAAACTTCTACCACCTGGAGCGTATTCGTACTACACTTGGGAATTACCTATCTACTGCCAGATTAAAAAGACGTGGGCCTATGAAGTCGACCATTTGTACTCAATGTTGCACATCAGGGGGGGCCATTGGATAGCTATCTGGGTTTCATTTGTGACGAGGCATATCACGATATGGGATAGTCATGCGGGAACCAAACATGCATCTGACGCCCAAATTGACGAAGCTGTGGAGCCTCTCGCTGTTATGATACCCTACCTTCTTCAGACATGTGCACCTGATGAAGATACATGGAGATTCCCCTACACGCCGTTCACACATTTTCGAGTACCAGATATGGAGATACCTCAAAACATTCAGAGTGGTGATTGCGGAGTCTACTGCCTGAAGTACATCGAGTGTCATGCTTTGGATTTGCCATTTTCTCCGCAACTTTGTGATAAAAACATTCGACAAATCAGGGAGAAAATGGCTGCAGAGATCTTTGACGAAATAGGTGCTAGGGGCCATGATAAGCTAGATGCAACCGGGCTGGATGTCTATGATAGGAAAGTTTAGGGTATCCGTATTTAAAACTAACTTTGATTTTTATGGCAACTTTTGGGCTACTTGCATAAATGACCTTCAATGTTTGCAGGTCATTTTAGCAATTGGTAGATGATAGGTGTGGAAGTTTTTTTGCCACCTATCGTATAATTAAAATGCCAAATATGTTGTAATTTCGTTTAGGATATTGTAATTAAACTAAAATCTACGACTGAAGTCTACTAAGTAATTAACATGTTTGTATTAATAAGTTTCGATTTCTACGTAACACTGAATCCTGTGAAATATTATTGAAAATGCACTCCTGATAGTGTTTACGGAAAAATTTTAGTAGAACTCATATATATGTTGCTTACAATAAATATAAGTCTACAAACGAAGTCTACTACAGAAGTCTATTAATGTCAGTTAAACATATAAGTAAACACAAAACATAAAACATGGAGTCAACTAATTTCAACGCGGCCATTCAT
>NW_006256361.1:0-1036 GCF_000478725.1 Eutrema salsugineum | reverse complement strand
TTCGTGAAACTCGTCAGGCTTCTTATAAGTGGTCGGACACCTGTTGATGTGCTGCATAGTCTTCCTCATCTTCGTTGCCTCTGCTGGAAGTAGACCACGAATGTGGTTAAATACATCATGGCTGCCATCCATGGTTCAAAAGAACATAACCATGGAGTAAGTAGCCATGATGCATCCTCCATTTGATGACACCTTTATTAAATCAAATCCTGCTTGGATGCTGTCTTCATAGAAGATTAGAGAAACGCCTCGTAGATATTGCGCTGTAGGATTTCTACACTCCAAACAGCGCCGAAAGAATGCGTCAACCCTCCCATGTTGATCCTAGACCCATGGAATGGTCAAGGTTATTAGTTCAACGGCTCTTAAAAACCCTCTTCATTAGAAATCTCATTTAGATGTTTGGAGAAAACCCTTGCTTTACAGAGCGCAGCGTAGGAACGAGATGTGATTTTTAAGAGGATATCCCACAGAATGTCGGAAATGAGAGAGTTTAAGTTTATCAGGTTCGACATCTTCTAGGGTCTGGAATGAAACTATAATTCGTCTAAACCCAAGAATTTATAAGCCGAAATACCGTAGACAAACAGGTACAACGGTTATACGCATTGTTAAAGTCGTTAAAGCAGTTACTTAAATGAAGTCGTTTCAAATCTAACCATAAAAAAAATATCACATACATAGTAGACTTCGATAGTAGACTTCCACAGTAGACTTCGATAGTAGACTTCCACAGTAGACTTCTTGACAACAATAGCAGCTTTGTCCTCCTATTCCGGAGCCTTCTTGTTATATCCACCAGATGGATATGCATATGGATATGGAGATAATGCTGGATATGGAGAAGGATATGAAGATGAAGAATGAAGATGAAGAATGAAGATGAAGAATATAATGAAGAAGGAGAAGAAGAATATGATGAAGATGAAGATGAAGACGAAGGAGAAGAAGGAGAAGGTAGAGACGATCATTAAAGTTAGGTAAAAAGCAATGAGCATGTCATTTGTGCTCTTATCTATGCGTTTAAGCTCTTTAG
>NW_006256362.1:1871-3233 GCF_000478725.1 Eutrema salsugineum | reverse complement strand
ATCATTTGCTCTTTTTGCTTGAGGACAAGCAAAGGACAAGTGTGGGGGAGTTGATATGTTCATAATTTGCATCATTTAGGTTGCATAAATCATTCCAAATCATGTTTTATTTCATGTATTTTAGGTCCTTAGGGTTTGTTTTAGAACTTAGGAGATGCATTAGGTCCCAATGAGTCTTTGCATGTTTTGAGTGTCTATCAGGTGATTATGGAGCTGAAAAGATGAATCCAGGAGGTGGAATGGTGAGCAGAGCTTGAAAAAGTGGAAAACTTGAGTCTATGGAGGTTATCGGCCATTCTCGCTGGCCAGGAAGGTTTTACCGGCCATTTTCATGTACCGCGGGAAGCTTTACCGGCCATTTTCACGTACCGCGAATTAAGTATATCGGCCAAAATCTCCGGGTGCGAACGAGTCTCAGAAATCACCTGTCCGGGGAGCCTTCCGGTCCGATTCAGATGGCGGGTCCTTCATAGAAGTTGGAGAGCATTGAAGCACGGTCTCATAGCAATTGGAATCGTAGAATTCGGACGCGTGAGCAGAGAGATAAGCTCGTCGGAAGAAACCCCTGTCTCGCAGGTATTCCGGACCGAGCAGATCAGTTCTGAAGGATGCGAAGGACGGTGCACTTCCAGGCCGATTCAGCTTCCGGGTCCTTCATGAGAATCAGAGACATTTGAGTTTTCTTTCCAGAACGTCCAAGAGCATTCAATTCGGATCTATGAGCAGGAAGATACGGCCTCCGGAATGGACACATGTCTAGACGCCTCTCTCTGGTCGTATACATGCACTGCAAAGATGTGCCCTCCAGGAAGCCTTCCACCTCCCAAGCACTGAAACTTCCTTCACAAAAGTTGGAGATAAATGAGTCCTCTGTCTTCTGCAACCGAAATCATTCAATTCGGACAAGTATCACAGGAGTTACACTCTCCGGAATGCGAAGTGATCTAAGCTGCTCTGGATGCTGCGAGATGGTCTTGCGACTTGGTTAACCCGCAGGCCTGAAGATGAACGCCTGAATGCTGATGCTGCGAGTTGAAATGTGCGGGTAAACTATCACTGGAAGAGGTCTGGAGCTCCCGAGCAAGAGAAATGCTAAGTCCACAATCGTGCGACTTAGGCATGCGAGTCATCCGCGCCTGGATCTATGCCGCACGATCACTCGGAATTCACTCCGACTTGAGCCTGCGACCTAAGTGCAATAGAGACCAACCCGCACAGTTTCTACATCCCCCAGAAACCGGCTCAGCCCTGCGAGTTGGAGAGGAAGGAGACCATGCCGCAGAACACTCGCAATTTACTCCTAGATAGGCGTGGCGGCTCCGACAGGTGATTCAAGCCTCACAGACAAGTCTTCATCTACTG
>NW_006256362.1:0-1289 GCF_000478725.1 Eutrema salsugineum | reverse complement strand
GTTTTCTTTTGAATCTTTTCATCTTCCATCTCCATTTCTCATCATTAATCATGCTAATCTACTCAACTTGCAAAAGTTTAAGAGAGATTAGTATGATTAGTGAGTAGTCACTTTAATGAGGTTTCTAGATGTGTAGGTTAGGGTGCTAAAGTGTTAGATTAGGAGTGCTTAGGGCTAGATTCATTGATTCATCTCTCTAAACAGCTGTTCTCTATGCTAAATCCTTGATAATCACTTGAGATCTAGATTCTGGGAATTTCATGCACCAAAAGTGTTTGATGAAATTCCTGAAAGAGTTGTGTTAGAGGTTTAAGTAATTTTTCATCATGGGAATGATTTGTTAAATGCTTGAATGATCATTAAGAGCTGTTTGTTAATGCATATTGATTCATGTTTCACAAATGGGAATTTGGTTTGAAAATGGATTAGTATAGGGGTTAATACCTTCATGAGAGGATTAACCTAGATTAGAGTTCTTAATCATTTGAATCATGTCTCATCATTGTCATTAGCATTTCTAGTTTAACACCAAGGCACCCTAACCAACTATCATGTCTAGAATCTCATGCCTCCATCATATCATATTCACATCATTTGTCATTGTCATTTGTCTTTAAACCTGTTTATGTTTATAGTTGTCTCTAGATTAATCAAAACCTATTCTTGTTTGCTTGAATTAAGAACTTGATCATATAGCTTAGTGTCTAACACCACATCTGGATTGATAAACCTCTTTGTACTAAGGGGATTGATAGCCCTGAGAACCTTAAAAGTCCTATCTATCAACTTCCCGGGAGGTCACCCATCCTAGTACTACTCTCGCCCAAGCACGCTTAACTGCGGAGTTCTGATGGGATCCGGTGCATTAGTGCTGGTATGATCGCACCCGTTAGTATATGTATCGCATTAGCATATATCCTTTGGCTTTGAGTCCGCAATGAAATCTCTTCGCGTGTGTTGCACTGTTTATATGGGTTTTCCCGTCCAGCTGCAACGAGCATTCGTGCCAAAATATATAAGTTAGGTTACCACGTTTGACGACACTAAAACCGGGGCTTATGTTTTAGAAAAACTCCCGGAAGAGGGTCTAAAACTCAAAATTTTGGCCTCGTAAACTGCACCCATGGTCTTTAGACCCTTGGGCAAGCCCGAGAGCACTCTTGGGGCTTTCCGAAAAGTTGCTGTAGGAGGCGTGGTTCCACACGGTCTTGAAATAGCATCGTTCGGAAGTTGCATTGTTTTTCAAATGAAAAGACCAAAAAAAAAATAAAACAAAAAAAATCAAGAGG
>NW_006256363.1:3696-4459 GCF_000478725.1 Eutrema salsugineum | reverse complement strand
ATCAGAATACGAATTTTCTTAAAAAATGTCTCAGTTTTTTTATTTTCATAGGAGAGTTTAAGTGTAGCTAAAGGAATAAGAAAACAAGTAAATGATGCATCTCCTTCCACATTTAGCAGTCTCTACTTCTTAGTTGTAAGCTCAGAACACCCTCTTGTCAATATAGTGCCATTTTGTATATCCGTATCTGACTTTTCTTAGACAGAGTCCTAGTTTTCTGATTTTTATAGGAGAGTTTCAGTGTATCTAACGGAATAAGAAAACAACTAATTTGATGCATCTCCTTCCACATTTAGGAGTCTCTACTTGTATTTGTAAGCTCATAACTCCCTCTTGTCAATATAGACCATTTTGGATGAGAATATGACTTTTCTTAAACAAAGTCCCAATTTTCTGTTTTTCATAAGAGAGTTTCGGTGTAACTAAAAGAATAAGAAAACAAGTAAATTATGCATCTCCTTCCATATTTAGGAGTCTCTGCTTAGTATTCGTAAGATCAGAACTCCCTCTTGTCAATATAATTCCATTATGGATCAGAATATGAATTTTCTTAAAAAATGTATCAGTTTTTTTATTTTCATAGGAGAGTTTAAGCGTAGCTAAAGGAATAAGAAAACAAGTAAATGATGCATCTCCTTCCACATTTAGCAGTCTCTACTTCTTAGTTGTAAGCTCAGAACACCCTCTTGTCAATATAGTGCCATTTTTTTATCCGAATCTGACTTTTCTTAGACAGAGTCCTAGTTTTCTGATTTTCATAAGA
>NW_006256363.1:1652-2766 GCF_000478725.1 Eutrema salsugineum | reverse complement strand
GGAGTCTCTACTTCTTATTTGTAAGCTCATAACTCCCTCTTGTCAATATAGTGCCATTTTGGATCAGAATATGATTTTTCTTAAACAGAGTCCCAATTTTCTGTTTTTCATAGGAGAGTTTAAGTGTAGCTAAAGGAATAAGAAAAGAACAAGTAAATGGATGCATCTCCTTCCACATTTAGCAGTCTCTACTTCTTAGTTGTAAGCTCAGAACACCCTCTTGTCAATATAGTGCCATTTTTTTTATCCGAATCTGACTTTTCTTAGACAGAGTCCTAGTTTTCTGATTTTCATAAGAGAGTTTCGGTGTAACTAAAATAATAAGAAAACAAGTAAATTATGCATCTCCTTCCACATTTAGCAGTCTCTACTTCTTAGTTGTAAGCTCAGAACATCCTCTTGTCAATATAGTGCCATTTTTTTTATCCGAATCTGACTTTTCTTAGACAGAGTCCTAGTTTTCTGATTTTTATAGGAGAGTTTCAGTGTAGCTAAAGGAATAAGAAAACAACTAAATTGATGCATCTCCTTCCACATTTAGGAGTCTCTACTTCTTATTTGTAAGCTCATAACTCCCTCTTGGCAATATAGTGCCATTTTTGATGAGAATATGACTTTTCTTAAACAAAGTCCCAATTTTCTGTTTTTCATAAGAGAGTTTCGGTGTAACTAAAAGAATAAGAAAACAAGTAAATTATGCATCTCCTTCCATATTTAGGAGTCTCTACTTCGTATTTGTAAGATCAAAACTCCCTCTTGTCAATATAATTCCATTTTGGATCAGAATATGAATTTTCTTAAAAAATGTCTCAGTTTTTTTATTTTCATAGGAGAGTTTAAGTGTAGCTAAAGGAATAAGAAAACAAGTAAATGATGCATCTCCTTCCACATTTAGCAGTCTCTACTTCTTAGGTGTAAGCTCAGAACACCCTCTTGTCAATATAGTGCCATTTTTTTTATCCGAATCTGACTTTTCTTAGACAGAGTCCTAGTTTTCTGATTTTTATAGGAGAGTTTCAGTGTAGCTAAAGGAATAAGAAAACAACTAAATTGATGCATCTCCTTCCACATTTAGGAGTCTCTACGTTCTTATTTGTAACGCTCTACTTAACTC
>NW_006256363.1:0-794 GCF_000478725.1 Eutrema salsugineum | reverse complement strand
TAAAAGGAATAAGAAACACAAGTAAATGAGCTTCTTCCTTCCACATTTTAGCAGTCTCTACTTTTTAGTTGTAACCTCAGGAACACCCTCTTGTCAAATATAGTGCCCATTTTTTTTATCCGAATCTGACTTTTTCTTAAGACAAGAGTCCCTAGTTTTTCTGATTTTTTATAGGAGAGTTTCAGTGTAGCTAAAGGGAATAAGAAAACAACTAAATTGATGCATCCCCCTTCCCCCATTTAGGAGTCTCTATTTCTTATTTGTAAGCTCCATAACTCCCTCTTTGTCAATATAGTGCCATTTTGGATGAGAATATGACTTTTCTTAAAACAAAGTCCCAATTTTCTGTTTTTCATAAGAGAGTTTCGGTGTAACTAAAAGAATAAGAAAACAAGTAAATTATGCATCTCCTTCCATATTTAGGAGTCTCTACTTCGTATTTGCAAGATCAGAACTCCCTCTTGTCAATATAATTCCATTTTGGATCAGAATATGAATTTTCTTAAAAAATGTCTCAGTTTTTTTATTTTCATAGGAGAGTTTAAGTGTAGCTAAAGGAATAAGAAAACAAGTAAATGATGCATCTCCTTCCACATTTAGCAGTCTCTACTTCTTAGTTGTAAGCTCAGAACACCCTCTTGTCAATATAGTGCCATTTTTTTATCCGAATCTGACTTTTCTTAGACAGAGTCCTAGTTTTCTGATTTTCATAAGAGAGTTTCGGTGTAACTAAAAGAATAAGAAAACAAGTAAATTATGCATCTCCTTCCACATTTAGCAGTCTCTACTTCTTA
>NW_006256364.1:4312-5058 GCF_000478725.1 Eutrema salsugineum | reverse complement strand
CCGACATAGGCGTACTCCTAAAACATGTAAATGATGCATCTCCCTACCATATTTATAACTCTCTACCTTCTATTTCTAGTCTCACAACTCCCCCTTGTCATTATAATGCCAATTTGGAACAGAATATGACCTTTAGTAAAAAGAGTCCCAATTTTCTGATTATCATAGGAGATTTGAGGTGTATCTAAAGGAACCAGAAAACATGTAAATGATGCATCTCCTTTCACATTTCGGACTCTCTACTTCCTATTTCTAGTCTCACAACTTACCCTTGTCAATATAATGCCAATATGGATTAGAATATGACTTTTAGTAAACGAGAGTCGTAGTTTTTTGATTTTCATAAAAGATTTAAGGCGTATCTAAAGGAATAAGAAAACATATAAATGATACATCTCCTTCCACATTTAGGATTCTCTACCTTATATTTCTAGTCTCACAAATCCCCCCTTGTCATTATAATGCCAATTTGGATTAGAATATAACTTCTAATAAAAAAAGTCCCAATTTTTCTGATTTTTCATTGGATATTTGAGGTGTATCTAAAGGAATAAGAAAACATGTAAATGATGCATCTCCCTACCATATTTATAACTCTCTACCTTCTATTTCTAGTCTCACAACTCCCTCTTGTCATTATAATGCCAATTTGGATCAGAATATGACCTTTAGTAAAAAGAGTCCCAATTTTCTGATTATCATAGGAGATTTGAGGTGTATCTAAAGGAACCAGAAAACATGTAAAT
>NW_006256364.1:2105-3289 GCF_000478725.1 Eutrema salsugineum | reverse complement strand
TCTACCTTATATTTCTAGTCTCACAACTCCCCCTTGTCATTATAATGCCAATTTGGATTAGAATATGACTTTTAGTAAAAAGAGTCCCAGTTTTCTGATTTTCATTGGATATTTGAGGTGTATCTAAAGGAATAAGAAAACATGTAAATGATGTATCTCCCTAACATATTTAGGACTCTCTACCTTCTATTTCTAGTCTCACAACTCCCCCTTGTAATTATAATGCCAATTTGGATCAGAATATGACCTTTAGTAAAAAGAGTCCTACTTTTTTATTTTCATAGGAGATTTGAGGTGTATCTAAAGGAATCAGAAAACATGTAAATGATGCATCTCCTTTCACATTTAGGACTCTCTACTTCCTATTTCTAGTCTCACAACTTACCCTTGTCATTATAATGCCAATATGGATTAGAATATGACTTTTAGTAAACATAGTCCTAGTTTTCTAATTTTCATATGAGATTTAAGGTATATCTAAAGGAATAAGAAAACATATAATGATACATCTCCTTCCCTATTTAGGAGTCTCTACCTTATATTTCTAGTCTCACAACTCCCCCCCCCCCTTGTCATTATAATGCCAATTTGGATTAGAATATGACTTTTAGTAAAAAAAGTCTTAGTTTTCTGATTTTCATTGGATATTTGAAGTGTATCTAAAGGAATAAGAAAACATGTAAATGATGCATCTCCTTCCACATTTAGGACTCTTTCCTTCGTATTTCTAGTCTCACAACTTACCCTTGTCAATATAAAGCCAATATGGATTAGAATATGAGTTTTACTAAACAGAGTCGTAATTTTTTTATTTTCATAGAAGATTTGAGGTGTATATAAAGGAATAAGAAAACATATAAATGATACATCTCCTTCCACATTTAGGATTCTCTACCTTATATTTCTAGTCTCACAACTCCCCCTTGTCATTATAATGCCAATTTGGATTTGAATATGACTTTTAGTAAAAAGAGTCCCAGTTATCTGATTTTCATTGGATATCTGAGGTGTATCTAAAGAAAAAAGAAAACATGTAAAGGATGCATCTTCCTACCACATTGAGGACTCTCTACCATCTGTTTCTAGTCTCACAACTCCCCCTTGTCATTATAATGCCAATTTGGATCAGAATATGACCTTTAGTAAAAACAGTCCGAGTTTTTTGATTATCATAGGAGATTGAG
>NW_006256364.1:0-747 GCF_000478725.1 Eutrema salsugineum | reverse complement strand
TTATAATCCCAAATTTGGATCGGAATATGACCTTTAGTAAAAAAGAAGCCCTCTTTTTATTTTCATGGAGGATTGGAGGTGTATCTAAAGGAAATCAGAAAACCACGCAATTGATGCATCCCCTTTCCACATTTAGGACTGTCTACTTCCTATTTCTAGTCTGACAACTTACCCCTTGTCATTATAATGCCAATATGGATTAGAATATGACTTTTAGTAAACATAGTCCTAGTTTTCTAATTTTCATTTTGAGATTTAAGGTGTATCTAAAGGAATAAGAAAACATATAATGATACATCTCCTTCCCTATTTAGGAGTCTCTACCTTATATTTCTAGTCTCACAACTCCCCCCCCCCCTTGTCATTATAATGCCAATTTGGATTAGAATTTGACTTTTAGTAAAAAAAGTCTTAGTTTTCTGATTTTCATTGGATATTTGAAGTCTCCCCCAAAGGAATAAGAAAACATGTAAATGATGCATCTCCTTCCACATTTAGGACTCTTTCCTTCGTATTTCTAGTCTCACAACTTACCCTTGCCAATATAAAGCCAATATGGATTAGAATATGACTTTTCGTAAACAGAGTCGTAGTTTTTTTATTTTCATAGAAGATTTGAGGTGCATATAAAGGAATAAGAAAACATATAAATGATACATCTCCTTCCACATTTAGGATTCTCTACCTTATATTTCTAGTCTCACAACTCCCCCTTGTCATTATAATGCCAATTTGGATTAGAATATG
>NW_006256365.1:2347-3412 GCF_000478725.1 Eutrema salsugineum | reverse complement strand
ACTTCTTGATTATATGCTCAGAACTCACTCTTGTCAATATAGTGCCATTTTGGATCAGAATATGAGTTCTCTCAGAAAGAGTCCCAGTTTTCTGATTTTCATAGGAGAGTTTTGGTGTAGCTAAAGGAATAAGAAAACAAGTAAATGATGCGTCTCCTTCAACATTTAGGAGTCTCTACTTCTTATTTGTATGCTCAGAACTCACTCTTGTCAATATAGTGCCATTTTGGATCAGAATATCAGTTTACTTAAAAAGAGTCCCAGTTTTCTGATTTTCAAAGGAGAGTTTTGGTGTAGCTAAAGGAATAACAAAACAAGTAAATGATGCGTCTCCTTCGCGATTTAGGAGTCTCTACTTCTTATTTGTATGCTCAGAACTCACTCTTGTCAATATAGTGCCATTTTGGATCAGAATATGAGTTTTCTTAAAACAAGTCCCAGTTTTCTGATTTTGATAGGAGAGTTTTGGTGTAGATAAAGGAATAAGAAAACAAGTAAATGATGCGTCTCCTTCGACCTTTAGGAGTCTCTACTTCTTATTGTATGCCCAGAACTCACTCTTGTCAATATAGTGCCATTTGGATCAGAATATGACTTCTCTCAGAAAGAGTCCCAGTTTTCTGATTTTCAAAGGAGAGTTTTGGTGTAGCTAAAGGAATAAGAATACAAGTAAATGATGCGTCTCCTTCGACATTTAGGAGTCTCTACTTCTTATTTGTATGATCAGAACTCAATCTTGTCAATATAGTGCCATTTTGGATCAGAATATCAGTTTACTTAAAAAGAGTCCCAGTTTTCTGATTTTCAAAGGAGAGTTTTGGTGTAGCTAAAGGAATAACAAAACAAGTAAATGATGCGTCTCCTTCGAGATTTAGGAGTCTCTACTTCTTATTTGTAAGATCATAACTCCCTCTAGTCAATATAGTGCCATTTTGGATCAGAATATGACTTTTATTAAACAGAGTCCCAGTTTTCTGATTTTCATAGGGAGAGTTTTGGTGTAGCTAAGGGATTAGAAACAGTAAATGATGCGTCTTCTTCGACATTAGGAGTCTCTACTTCTTA
>NW_006256365.1:0-1616 GCF_000478725.1 Eutrema salsugineum | reverse complement strand
TCCCTCGACATTTAGCAGTCTCTACTTCTTGATTGTATGCTCAGAACTCACTCTCGTCAACATAGTGCCATTTTGATCAGAATATGACTTCTCTCAGATAGAGTCCCAGTTTTCTGATTTTCAAAGGAGAGTTTTGGTGTAGCTAAAGGAATAAGAAAACAAGTAAATGATGCGTCTCCTTCAACATTTAGGAGTCTCTACTTCTTATTTGTATGCTCAGAACTCACTCTTGTAAATATAGTGCCATTTTGGATCAGAATATGACTTCACTCAGAAAGAATCCCAGTTTTCTGATTTTCAAAGGAGAGTTTTGGTTTAGCTAAAGGAATAAGAAAACTGGTAAATGATGCGTCTCCTTCGACATTTAGGAGTCTCTACTTCTTATTTGTATGATCAGAACTCAATCTTGTCAATATAGTGCCATTTTGGATCAGAATATCAGTTTACTTAAAAAGAGTCCCAGTTTTCTGATTTTCAAAGGAGAGTTTTGGTGTAGCTAAAGGAATAACAAAACAAGTAAATGATGCGTCTCCTTCGCGATTTAGGAGTCTCTACTTCTTATTTGTAAGATCATAACTCCCTCTAGTCAATATAGTGCCATTTTGGATCAGAATATGACTTAAATTAAACAAAGTCCCAGTTTTCTGATTTTCATAGGAGAGTTTTGGTGTAGCTAAAGGAATAAGAAAACAAGTAAATGATGCGTCTCCTTCGACATTTAGTAGTCTCTACTTCTTATTGTATGCTCAGAACTCACTCTTGTCAATAGAGTGCCATTTTGGATCAGAACATGAGTTTTCTTAAAAAGAGTCCCAGTTTTCTGATTTTCAAAGGTGAGTTTTGGTGTAGCTAAAGGAATAAGAAAACAAGTAAATGATGCGTCTCCTTCAACATTTAGGAGTCTCTACTTCTTATTTGTATGCTTAGAACTCACACTTGTCAATATAGTGCCATTTTGGATCAGAATATGACTTCTCTCAGAAAGAGTCCCAGTTTTCTGATTTTCAAAGGAGAGTTTTGGTGTAGATAAAGGAATAAGTGTTGGAATTTATTTAAGCGGAATAAAGAGAATTGTTAAGAGAGAAATGATGAACAATGAAGAACAAGAGAGAATAAGTCTCCAAAAGTGTATATTATTCATATGGCGGCTACATTACATTTATAGAGAGACAAGATGAGTCCTAGGTCTAGGTTTTACAAAGAAGAGACAAACAGGTGGTTACATTCTCTATAATCACGTGCAGGAATAAGGCTAAGGCTTCGCTGATCCCGGAGATGATCGTGACAGCTTCCAACGGTCATCTTGACCTTAAATCGACCCGTGACTCTTGAGAGGACCACCGTACGGACGAGCTCTCTTCTAGGCCGAGACTTGGAGACTCTTCTTGGGCCTCTCAACATATTCAGGCCTCTAATATTATTCTGGCCTTGTAGAAACCCACAAAGGCCTAAACCTGATCAATACTCCCCCTCAAGCTTAGTACTCAAAGTCGCATAGAGATCTTAGAGAGCTAAGCTTGAAGACCCATGAGCATCACCTCATTAAAAACCTTAACAGAGAAAACCACGTGGGACAAAACTTAAATCTTTTGCCGGGAGGGCATGTGTCAATGCGA
>NW_006256366.1:1073-2814 GCF_000478725.1 Eutrema salsugineum | reverse complement strand
AGTCTGGTTTGGTTCTCACTGAGTAATTTCCCCAAATTACTCAACCCTCTCTTATAAATCCATATTTCAGGTGAGTGTGATGAATGTGATTGTGATGCTGTCTGGGAGGAACTAGACGAGTTGCTCTAGTGTGGTGTGCTTTTAGAGATGGAGGAAGATTTTTATCGCTTTAAGAACTTTTTTTTGTATTTTCTTTTAAGATATTGTTTTCTGATTATTTTCGGATTTATTCAAGTTATTCATTTCTATTGTAAGACTGGATTTGGTTTGATTTCGAATAAGATTTAAGGATTATTCAGGAATTATTGGTTAGGTTAGATAATACTGCCGGTTTAGTCTGGTTTCCTTTGGAACCCAGGACCGGGGTGTTACAGAGGAACTAAATATTGTGAAGCTGTGTGACTGGGAGGTGTGGCCTTGTGTGATAGGCGGGTTGGAGACATCATTGCTGGCTAGTTGTTTGTGCATCGCTAGGATGCTTGTGTGTTGCTTGTTGGATTTAGTCTTGACATGTTGGTGGAAAATAAATGAGTGGGAAGGGAGCCTGGTTTGGTTCTCACTGAGTAATTTCCCCAAATTACTCACCCCTCTCTTTTAAATCCGTCTTTCAGGTGAGTGTGATGAATGTGATTGTGATGATGTCTGGGAGGAACTAGACGAGTAGCTCTAGTGTGGTGTGCTTTTAGAGATGGAGGAAGATTTTTATCGCTTTAGGAACTTTTTTTTGTATTTTCTTTTAAGATATTGTTTTCTGATTATTTTGGGATTTATTCAAGTTATTCATTTCTATTGTAAGACTGGATTTGGTTTGATTTGGAATAAGATTTAAGGATTATTCAGGAATTATTGGTTAGGTTAGATAATACAGCCGGTTTAGTCTGGTTTCCTTTGGAACCCAGGACCGGGGTGTTACAAAGGGACTGAATATTGTGAAGCTGTGTGACTGGGAGGTGTGGCCTTGTGTGATAGGCGGGTTGGAGACATCATTGCTTGCTAGTTGTTTGTGCATCGCTAGGATGCTTGTGTGTTGCTTGTTGGATTTATTCTTGACATGTTGGTGGAAAATAAATGAGTGGGAAGGGAGCCTGGTTTGGTTCTCACTGAGTAATTTCCCCAAATTACTCACCCCTCTCTTTTAAATCCATATTTCGGGTGAGTGTGATGAATGTGATTGTGATGATGTCTGGGAGGAACTAGACGAGTAGCTCTAGTGTGGTGTGCTTTTAGAGATGGAGGAAGATTTTTATCGCTTTAAGAACTTTTTTTTGTATTTTCTTTTTAGATATTGTTTTCTGATTATTTTCGGATTTATTCAGCGCTCAACCGAATTGAAGTCGACTCTAGAGGATCCCGATTTGGAATAAGATTTAAGGATTATTCAGGAATTATTGGTTAGGTTAGATAATACTGCCGGTTTAGTCTGGTTTCCTTTGGAACCCAGGACCGGGGTGTTACAGAGGAACTAAATATTGTGAAGCTGTGTGACTGGGAGGTGTGGCCTTGTGTGATAGGCGGGTTGGAGACATCATTGCTGGCTAGTTGTTTGTGCATCGCTAGGATGCTTGTGTGTTGCTTGTTGGATTTATTCTTGACATGTTGGTGGAAAATAAATGAGTGGGAAGGTAGTCTGGTTTGGTTCTCACTGAGTAATTTCCCCAAATTACTCACCCCTCTCTTATAAATCCATATTTCAGGTGAGTGTGATGAATGTGATCGTCTTCCTCTTGGGTTTAGCGAGACG
>NW_006256366.1:0-942 GCF_000478725.1 Eutrema salsugineum | reverse complement strand
ATATTGATTCTGCTTACTTTCGGATTCCTCTAGTTATTCATTTCCCTTGTTACAACGGATTTTGCTTGATTTGTTATCAGATTTAAGGATTATTCAGGATTATTGGTTAAGTTAGATCATACTGCCGGTTAAGTTTGGTTTCCTTTGCAACCCGGGACCGGAGGCATTACAGAGGGACTGAATATTGTGAAGCTGTGTGACTAGGAGGTGTGGCCTTGTGTGATAGGCGGGTTGGAGACATCATTGCTTGCTAGTTGTTTGTGCATCGCTAGGATGCTTGTGTGTTGCTTGTTGGATTTATTCTTGACATGTTGGTGGAAAATAAATGAGTGGGAAGGGAGCCTTGTTTGGTTCTCACTGAGTAATTTCCCCAAATTACTCACCCCTCTCTTTTAAATCTGTCTTTCAGGTGAGTATGATGAATGTGATTGTGATGATGTCTGGGAGGAACTAGACAAGTAGCTCTAGTGTGGTGTGCTTTTAGAGATGGAGGAAGATTTTTATCGCTTTAAGAACTTTTTTTTGTATTTTCTTTTTAAGATATTGTTTTCTGATTATTTTCGAATTTATTCAAGTTATTCATTTCTATTGTAAGACTGGATTTGATTTGATTTGGAATAAGATTTAAGGATTATTCAGGAATTATTGGTTAGGTTAGATAATACTGCCGGTTTAGTCTGGTTTCCTTTGGAACCCATGACCGGGGTGTTACAGAGGAACTGAATATTGTGAAGCTGTGTGACTAGGAGGTGTGGCCTTGTGTGATAGGCGGGTTGGAGACATCATTGCTTGCTAGTTGTTTGTGCATCGCTAGGATGCTTGTGTGTTGCTTGTTGGATTTATTCTTGACATGTTGGTGGAAAATAAATGAGTGGGAAGGGAGCCTGGTTTGGTTCTCACTGTGTAATTTCCCCAAATTACTTAACACTGGGGTGGAAGGGT
>NW_006256367.1:959-2821 GCF_000478725.1 Eutrema salsugineum | reverse complement strand
GTTTTGCTTGAGGGGGTAATGTAATTTTAATTGCTCTGCATTAAAAGCAACATGATTGGAAATTGATTTGATCGGATTTGGGATATTTTGTAGGGTTATATTTTGTCGGTTGAAAATAACTAAAGATGGAGATGATAACCAAAAAATAAATATACTGTATATATCAAATAGTAATTTAGTTAAGGGTTTGAATATTTTTTTTTAAGCTCAAACATCTTATTTAATAGTACAACAAGAGTTACACTAGGATGATGAGGCGAGTTCAGAGAGTGACAGGGGTAGAAAACACGACCTTGGAACGATCCAAGAAAGGATCAACGGTCATGGCAGCATTAGATCACACGATGTCTGTCTCTTCCAGTTTAGGACGCTAATTAACAGCCGCGTTAGCTCGAGGGAATCCCATGGAAGGGACGTAGTGCCACGTGTGGATCACGTCCTCTAGAGATCTGGCGAAGCCACTAGAGAGCGATAACTCTTGGAGACAACAGACAAGGCCACCTGGTCCAATCTTGACACTCGAGCCAGGCAGTTTAGAATCATGTCATCTGGCAACCGACAATAATGTAGACAAAAGTGGAGGAGGCCGTCAGAGATCTTCCTCTTTTTAGCCGATAAATTCCCATATCAGAGGTTTGTATTTATCTTTTGGTGGTTGCTGACTTTGACTACTTTATTCTACAAATTTTATCCAAACCCTTCTATCTTGAATACCCAAAAAAAGGAAATTGAGAAATCCTTTTCTTAACCTACACAGGAAGTTCGTGGAAGCCCCTTAACCTATTGGTTAATGGGTTCATTAATGTTTCTACACCAAGAGAGAGATCTGGATTTCAATTCCGTGAGAATGCGATTTATTATTAATTTTCAGATTAAAAGAGACAAGTTTACATGATATTTTTAACGTGGTGCATGGAAATCCGTTTGGCGTGTATGCAGGTGGGAGATTTATCCGTTGTAAAATTGTCGATGTAATAGTTCTCATAAAATTTGTAATAGAATAATGGATCAGTGTTAAAAAAAAAACTACAAAGGTAGTTCAATATATATATATGTAAAACCCTAATTCTCTCTCTCCAAAACCTTAATCACAGACTAACCAGGCAGTAACTACATATTATCTAAATATTAAACAAAGGAGAAAAAGATTGTAATCTATAGCTATGGTTTATACAAGCTCGACGATAATGAACAAGAAGAAGAAGTGTATGCCCTCCTCTTCATCACACGAAGAAGAATACAAGCTTTACGATCCATCACTCAACAAAACACATATTTGTAAGTCCCCAGAGTTAGGCGGTTGGCACGTACGTTATTCTCGATACAGTTGGTTACTCATGTCCAATTTCAATTGGACTGAACGTTTACAAATGAACACATTGGACTGCCTTGGGCGCATGATATGTGGCGTTCTCATCCAATAGCTTTCTTATGTGCTCCTACATCGAATAGCTGTGTAATATTCTCTAGCTGCGTACTCTTTGGGGGATCCGTCACTATCAAAAAATATTGTCTTGATACTAAAGTGTGCACTAGTTTGGTGTTCCCACATCAGTTGTTTTTACAAGATGGAGATTTCGAACATGTTGTTTTCTCCAATGGGGTCTTCTATTGTCTCACCAACACAGGTTGCTTAGGAATGTTCATTCTCTCTACGAATTCTTGGGATGTTCTTTCTCGGCGGCCTCCTAAATCTCTTAGAACCAGAAGAAGCTTTCTGACTGAGTACCAAGGAGACATCTTCTTATATACATCATCACGTACGACTACCTCGAAGAACCCGAAATATCTTAAACTAGATCTCACAAACAAAAGTGGACTATGTAAAAGGTTCAGTGGTTGATTAACGTTTTACTTAAACT
>NW_006256367.1:0-826 GCF_000478725.1 Eutrema salsugineum | reverse complement strand
AAAGAATCGATCTATGTAACACAGCTATGATGTCTGGATAAACCCACCCATAAACGTCTCAGATCTGTTCAAATAGTTGTTACCTCTTCATCGTTTTTAGTTTTCTTAGATTTTTGGTATAATACAACTTGTCTTCGATTTTAGTATACCTCTCTCTATTAAGGTTCTTGATGATCTCAAGATTTAAGAAGCTATTTGTAGGTAAGCTATTCTCGAATTGAAATGTAACAAGAAACTCATATATGATCCACTTCAGTTGTTTGTAATAATAAGCTCTTTTAGAAAAATATGGTTGGAATCGGGAACGAACAATGAGAAGAAACCACATTTAGTCAATAAAGAAACTTGAACCAATCACCCTTGGAGCAATGAATGTACGAGAAACAACAACTCATGAGCAGCCCAATATGAGATATGGCCCAGATCCATTTCAAATTCCTGGCCGAAGCACGTTCAGCCCAATACATCCTCAATGCATCGAGTCGTTTCCTAGGTCACATCACTTCCAGATACAAAGCTAACAACTACTTTCCTTATTTCGACAAATTTTCATTCCATTGGTCAACGATTCTTTACCTTTACGATTTGTTTTCTTGTTATAGACCTTAGAACCATTGTATTTTGAGCCTATAAAAGCCCAGCTCGTTCTCATGTAAAATAACACATTTCATCTTTGATTTCATCACTAATCCAAGTTAAACTCCATCAAAACCATTTTTTCCGCAATTTTAAACCTGAGTAAATCCCGTCGTCAATGTAGATTTTCTTCTCCTTATCATTTAGGTGATCTTCATTTGGTAAAAAAATCCGAACGTGATAAGAAGAC
>NW_006256368.1:0-12500 GCF_000478725.1 Eutrema salsugineum | reverse complement strand
ACTAGATGGTTTATCAACCAAACCCATCTGACAGGTTTTTTAACTTTCTCTTTTAACATTTTTCTCCTCCCATATATTCTTTGCTGAACAAGAAACCCAAATGCCAAATGTGAAAGAAAAGAAGAAGAAGAAGAATTATTTGTGATTTGATCATTGAAGAACTCAATACACACATGTTTTATAATTTTGGAATTAATGATACCCCATACAAATCCACCAAACACATGTTTATTTTCAACGTAATTTTACAGTTTGTGATCCAGATTGTGTTTGTTGAGTATCATGATGCACATATGGATCATATCAGTCTGATAAAACGATTCAGACCTCATGCTAACCTTGAGTGAAAGAAACTCAGTAGTAAAAATAATTACCCAAACAGAAGAGTTTAAAGGCATCTCCTATGTATAATTCTATATTTTACTCTATTTAGATACTCTATTTTAAAGTAACTTCAAAATGGAATTGTGTTATTGTTGACAATCTTCCCTTCCTCTTACATTCACTCTGGTTTGATTTCTTTCTCTCTTTCTCTCTTCACTCTTCTCTTTTGTTTCTCCTTCCTTTCTCTCAGTCTCTCTCTCTAGTTCTTGCTATGTTTCACTCATTGTTATTGTTTGCTTGTTCTAAGTGAAAACAAGAAGAAAGTTAGAGAAAACATTTAATAGGCTACATCTTTGATATTTGATCTTTCGATGCTTTTCTTACACAAACACAACACATACACTTATACTACTTGATACTTGAACTCACTTGGACTCTAGACTTAACCACTTCTTCTATGCCATACTTCTAGTACTAGACTAGTTGTACAAGCAACCTTACTTCAAACATCATTACCTTTAACAACTCTTAACTATTCTAACAACTCTTAAAGTATTCTAACTCTATACTTAGACACATACACAAACTCGATATTTTGGCTTCTTGGGCTGATGACAATTCGCAGGCCCATTACTCTTAAACAAGAAGCCCAATCCCTTTCTCCAGAGTTGACTTCTCTTCTTGGTTGACTCTCTTCTTCTTCTCTGATTCCTTCTTCCACCACACGAGACTTCATCTTCTTCCTTTCTTCTTCTAATTGAAGCAACAGGTGAATGTGATTGTGATTGTGAATGTGATGATGTCTGGGAAGAAGTAGACGAGTAATTCTAGTGTGGTGTGCCTTCAGAAATGATTTAGAGTAACTCCATTTTTAGAGTAATTGTCTTCTTAAGACAATGTTTCTATTTTATTTCAGATTTCATAAGTTATTTCATTTCTATGGTAAGACTTGGATTTGGGTTTGGATTTGAATAAAGAACAACAAGTTATTTGGAATTGATTTAGTTTAGGTTAGTTAATATCCCGGTTTATTCTGGTTTCCTTCGGAAGCAGGAATCGGGGTGTTACAATTTGGTATCAGAGCATGGTTCGAACTAGGTGTTAAGAGAGCTATCTAGAATAGTGGGAATGGGATTCGGATTTCAAAAAAAATAAATGGTTTAAAAAGTTTTTAAAAGTTTTCAAGTTTTCAAAGTTCAAAGATTTTTCCAAATGTTTTCAAAGAAAGAAAACTACCACCTAGACTGGCCTCTCTAGTTTTTGTTGTTCTTTTCTTTTGCAGGAAGTTAGTCTTTACGGGACCGGACTGACTTATCTGCCTTTCATAGTTTTGTAAGCCCGAGGTTGACCAAGTGTTGGACCTTCTCCGGAAAGTTCACCCCCAGATTGAAAGCAGTGGAAACTGCTGGAAGTGAGCAGGTGAAGACCATTGGAATCCATGAAGAGGTGCATATCTTGTTGGAAGGAGCAGATTTTCCTTGGACTCTAGTGAAAATGAAGTTGGGCCACTATGATGTTATCCTTGGAATGGACTGGCTGAAGCATTATGAAGTTGTCCCGAATTGCCGGAAGTCGAGGGCCTATGTTCCGTATCAAGGAGGTCGGATTGCCTTTCAGGGAGTAAAGACCGACACCGGAGTGCCAGTCATTTCGATGATTCATGCCGAGAAACTTATAGAGGAAGGATGTGAAGCTTTCTTGGCGACAGTCTCTATGGTAGGAGAGGGAGCACCTAAGAGCCTTGAGGAGATACCAGTGGTGAATGAATACGCGGACGTATCCAACCATTGACTGGACCTCCGCCAAGAAGAGGAGTTGACTTCACTATCGAATTAGAACCAGGAACAGCCCCTGTTTTGAAGGTTCCATATCGATTGGCACCAGCAGAGATGGCTGAGCTAAAGAAGCAGTTGGAGGACTTGACGGATAAATGATTTATTCGGCCAAGCAGCTCGCCATGGGGAGCGCCCGTGCTATTTGTAAAGAAGAAAGATAGAAGCTTTCGACTTTGCATTGATTATAGAGGGCTGAATAAGGTGACCATCAAGAATAAGTATCCCTTGCCAAGGATTGATGAGTTGTTGGACCAGTTAGAAGGATCTTCATGGTTCTCTAAAATTGATTTGGCGTCAGGCTATCACCAGATTCGGATAGCAGAGGAGGACATTAGTAAGACAGCATTCCGAACTCGATATGGTCATTATGAGTTTGTGGTAATGCCGTTTGGATTGACTAATGCGCCTGCAGCTTTCATGAAGTTGATGAATGATATTTTTTGAGAGCACTTGGATAAGTGTGTGATTGTCTTTATTGATGACATCCTGGTCTATTCAAGGTCGGAGAGAGAGCATGAATGGCATTTGGGAATGATTCTGCGGAAGTTAAGGGATCAGCAGCTTTTTGCGAAGCTAAGAAAGTGTAGCTTCTGGCAGAGGAAGATGGGATTCCTTGGCCATATTGTCTCAGAAGAGGGAGTAGCACTGGATCCTGAGAAGATCACTGCAGTGACAGAGTGGCCTGTACCTAAAAGTGTTACTGAGGTCTGTAACTTTTTGGGTCTGGCTGGGTATTATCGTAAGTTTGTGCCTAATTTCTCCCGTATTGCCAAACCTCTCACCAGCTTGACGGAGAAGAATGTTAAGTTTGAGTGGATGGATAAGAGATCTCAGAGTTTTGAGGAGTTGAAGCAGAAACTCACAGAGACTCCGATATTGATACTTCCAAGGTCAGGAATACCATATGATGAATACACCGATGCCTCTGGATCCGGGCTAGGATGTGTGCTGATGCAGGAAAAGAAGGTCGTAGCCTATGCATCTAGACAGCTTCGGAAGCATGAAGTGAATTATCCGATTCATGATTTGGAGTTAGCAGCAGTAGTATTTGCTCTGAAGATTTGGCGTGCTTACCTGTATAGGGAGAAGGTGCACATATATACTGATCATCAGAGTTTGAAGCATGTGTTCACTCAGGATGATTTGAACCTGAGGCAGAGGAGGTGGATAGAATTATTGGCTGATTATGATTTGGAAATTTCCTATCATCCTGGAAAATCCAACCAAGTGGCAGATGACTTGAGTAGAAGGAGAAATGCGGTTTCTGAGGCTAAGGAAACGCAGGAGCTGATAGCGACTTTGGCGAATTTGAGTTTGTGTGTCGCTGAAGTAGAGGATGATGCAGCAGGATTGGAAGCATTGGATAATGCTGACCTGCTGATGAGGATTCGTCAGGAGCAAGCGCATTATTTGTCCCTTAAGGAGATTTTTGAAAAGCAAGTGGTTGGGTACCACAAAGCAGACAACAGGACTTACATGTATAGGAATCGAGTCTGTGTTCCCATGAATGATGAGCTAAGGAGGGAAGTGTTAAGTCAGGCTCATCAGTCGAAGTTTTCTATTCATCCAGGGAACACCAAGATGTATCGGGATCTAAACCGCTACTACCGTTGGTCTGGTATGAAGCGCGATATTTCTGCTTGGATATCTCAGTGTTCTACATGTCAGCAAGTGAAAGCAGAGCAGATGGCACCAAGTGGACTTCTCCAAAACTTGCCATTACCAGAATGGAAATGGGATATGGTAACTATGGATTTTGTGACGGGGTTGCCCAGGACACTAAGTAAGAAGAATGCGATTTGGGTAATCGTAGACCGTCTTACTAAGTCAGCTCACGCTTTGCCAATTAAAAAGACGGAGTATATTGATGTTATTGTGAGGTTGCATGGAGTTCCAGTGAGCATAGTGTCGGATCGGGATCCAAAGTTTACAGCTAGTTTCTCGCAGGCCTTCCAGAAAGCATTGGGAACAAAGGTTCATCTCAGCACAGCATACCACCCTCAGACAGATGGCCAATCAGAAAGGACGATTAGGACCCTGAAGGATCTGTTGAGAGCGTGTGTCCTAGGTTGGGAAGGAAGTTGGGAGAAGCATTTGTCTTTGGCGGAATTTGCTTATAATAACAGCTATCATAGTAGCATTGGGATGGCACCATATGAGGCTCTATATGGTCGGCCTTGTCGCACACCTCTGTGCTGGACAGAAGTAGAAGAAATGAGAGTGCTAGAGCCAGAGCTCCTCGAGGAGGCGTCTAAGCAAGTGGAAATGCTTAAGACAAGGTTGAAAGAAGCTCATGATCGCCAGAAGAGCTATGCAGATCAGCGAAGGCAGGAGTTGTCTTTTGAAGTTGGTGATATGGTGTATCTGAAGTTGAGGACCTTCAGAGGGAATGATAAGCATCGGCTGATGAAGAAGCTTAAGCCTAGGTACATGGGACCGTACCCTATCCTGGAAAGGATTGGAGAAGTGGCTTACCGTTTGGAGTTGCCCAAAGAATTAGCTGAGTTCCATGATGTGTTTTATATCTCTCTTCTGAGGAAAGTTGTGAGGGAGCCATAACTCATTTTGCCCCAGCCGCCAGCAGATGTAAGGAAGGACTTCTCAGCAGCATATCAGCCTGAGGCAGTGTTGGAATTTCAGGAAAAAGAGTTGAATGGTAAGAGAAAACCAGCGGTTAAGGTGTGTTGGGAAAGGGATGGAATCCGCGAGGAAACCTGGGAAGTAGAGCAGGAAATGCGGAAGGAATTCCCGGAACTCTTTAAGGATAAGGGAGAAACCGGAGGAGTGGGAGAGAATTCGGGGACGAATTCTATGGAAGTAGGGGAGAGTGGTAACATCCCAAACCCAGCCCAATTAGAGGAGGCCCAGCAAATCCAGGCCCACTCCAGAAACCCTAATATAAATAGGGAATTAGGAGTTAATGAGCCTCATTTTGCCTAATTACCCTAGCCCCCAAAGAAAAGAAAGTGAGAGAGAGAAGGAGAAGCTGCACGCCGTCGCCGAGGACGAGAGCCGCCGCCGCCGCCGGAGAAGGGTGCCGCCGCCGCCGCTTGCCGAGAGAAGAAGGAGCACTCGCCTGCCTCCACCTTCTCAGAAGTTGCTTGATTCTTTTGCCTCTTCTAGTTCTCCTTAATCTCAGATCTGCTTTTAGGCCAAGGTGAGGATTAGATCTAGGTCTTTCTTCTTATCCCTTTATCTTCTTCTGTTGTGTTGAGTCTAGATCTGGTGGGACAGGTATGTCTTCTTGCGCATCTAGGCAGATCCATATATATATATATATATATATATATATATATATAACTAATAAGATCTAGGATCTCATTAGAGGAAGAACCAGCATGATTGATTGATAACCCTGTTGATTGGTTAGTGATTGGTAGAAGTCCTAAAGGTCATATTCTGTTTCTGGTATAGTGATGTGCCGAATGCAGGCTTGTTTGCTGGGTTATGTGCCGTCTGTGTGACCGTGGCAATAATCCGTTCATCCGGTGGAGTGATGACCCACGGGACTGTCCATGTGGCATGCCGGGATTGGTCTGTCCGTGTGACAGGGTCTCTTTCTGTGTGACAGGGCGTCTGTCTGTGTGACAGGGTGAGATGTCGACCTGTGTCCGAGTGACAAGGTGGTTTGGCCTATTGAGAGGCGGGATCGCAGACATCACTGCTTGTTAGTTGCTTGTGCACTTGTAGAGTGCTTATTTGGTTTCATTAGATTTATTCTTAATATGTTGGTGGAAATAAATGAATAAGGCGGGAGCCTGGTTTGGTTCTCACAAATTACTCACCCCTCTCTCTCTAAATTCCGATGTGCAGGTGAATGTGATTGTGATTGTGAATGTGATGATGTTTGGGAAGAACTAGACGATTAATTCTAGTGTGGTGTGCCTTCAGAAATGGAGGAAGTTTTATTGTTTTCAAGAACTATTTCACATTTCTTCTTAAGACAATGTTTCTATTTTATTTCAGATTTCATAAGTTATTTCATTTCTATGGTAAGACTTGGATTTGGGTTTGGATTTGAATAAAGAACAACAAATTATTTGGAATTGATTTAGTTTAAGTTAGTTAATATCCCGGTTTATTCTGGTTTCCTGTGGAACCAGGAATGGGGTGTTATAGTAACTCTATTTTTAAAGTAATTCCATTTTTTTAATAGTAACTCCATTTTGGAGTGAAATATGAAGTAGGTTTAGAGAGAATTTTCTTCAAACTCTATTTTGGAGTGAAATTTGGAGTAGAGTAGGAGATGTCTAAGAGAACTGATTACCCCATCAAATGAACGCAAGAAACGATTCTCGGTATCTTCGTCCTCCATTCAAGCTCAGTTTTTTGTTCTCGAGGAATCAATCTTATTACAAACTGGCCAACTCATGAGAAACTTGTAGCATTTAAGGGTAGCTTTCTCAGCTTTGGACAGAGATCAGCTACTATGTGCTTCAGAAATGGAAAGGCAAGAGGACTCCCGTAGATACTCTCCAGCTTAGGCAAATTCCTAAATGTTATAAATTTTAGTTTCTGAAATGGTCTTATACCTGTAAGATTGTTACTTTTTTTTTTACAATGTCTTCCAGTCTTCTTGAATTTTCAATCTGTAGGTAGACAAGATATATTGACTAGATTTTGTTGAAAAATGTCAATCTCTAAAACATTGCTGCAGTTCGCCAACCTTCAATCGCCCAATAATTGCTCTAAATCCAACTCCGCAGATATGATTATGGTTAGAACTTGTGGATTCTCCAAGAGCTGAAGCTCCTTCAATAAGCTAGCATCTCCATGAAAATTAGAATATTGTAATTTCAAAATTCTTTAACTTAATACTTTTGATATCCCATTGATACTAGAAAGTCTCTATGTAACAATCAAATTCAGCTGACTTCGCTTTTTAAAATCTTGGTAGCCAACATGGAGTTGCTCTATACTGTATACAACAAGTCAAGATACTGCAAGGATGCCAGCTCTGATAGTTTTTTCATAGAGCGGATGAATTTACCTGAGAGATTTTTCAAATTATCACTCTGGAGGAACATAGTTGTATAAGTTCAGAGCACTTGGAAATGCAAGTTATCTCTTTAATCGTATTCTTCATTAAAGACATCCTTCTCACAGCTTTCCAATGCTTGACTTTTGGTATTTCATGTAGTCCAACATAACCCTTATTCTTCGCTCTTTTAAAAACTTGGCATTCTCCAATGAATCCCTAGATCACGTACTCTATCAATTTTTCTTTATCTATTCGAACATCTTCTGGAAACAGAGCACAATAAAAGAAACATGACTTGATACGTTCATCCACCAAGCAATTGTAGCTGTACTGGACATTTTGCTAATGTTGAGCAAACATGACTTTATCTATAGAGGAAACATGACTTTATCTATAGTGTTTTTGGTCAATAGGTGGAATGCATTTAGCTAATGACGATGAAAGAGAGAGAGATTGTGTTAGATTTCATTCCTCTTTGCTTTGTAATTTCTCCCATAGTTTCAAAGTCGTCGACTTGATGCAACCATGTTTTTATAAAGATGATTAATCCCCAGTTTCGGAGTATTTTAATCACATTAGATGCCACTATGTTTTAAAAGACAAAGCTCAAATTCGTTGACTTGAGCTTTTCAAGAACGATTTGAAACGTGTGGCTGATGTCCCAGAAAGAAATGCACCTGATTTCAGAATGGCCTCCAGAAACCTGCACCATACCAAGTAAAATCAAAACAAATTAAAGTCAGATAATAAAAAATTAAAAGAGGAATGCTTCTGGGGGACAACTCCTAAGCAGCATTGCTCTTAGATTTAGAAGGTTCAAGAAGAGATTATTTCTGTACCAGCAAAACTTGGCATATTCTGAGGCTTAAGGAGGATATAAAACGTTGGTTGAAAGCTGTGTGGTTCAAGAGAGCCACTCTGAAGCATGCTTTCACCTTTTGGACGGCAAACTAAGACAGGTTACCACTGAAAACAAAGCTTGTGAGCTGGGGAATTAATATCTCTCCAACATGCTGCCTTTGTGACATGGAGGAAGAGACTAGAGACCATTTGTTTCTACACTGTCCATTTTCTGAAGCAGTTTTGACCATGGGGATTCGGTGACTCGGATTTTTTTGGAGTCTCATTCTCTAATTGGCAGTCCATGATCAACTGGATGCTTCAACGAACACCAAGACTCTCCTCTACCCTGAAGAAGATCCCAGGTGACAATTTACTTGTTATGGGGTGAACGAAACCAGATAATACATGATGGTCCTCTATCTTCTGAAAACCATCTCTTCGATTAGTTGGATAGACTGATTAGAGACACATTGTTGGCACACAATCCCAGCGTAACTATAGGGGTCTTCTATCTCTTTGGTTTAAGAACCACTAGTTCTTCAAGCTCGATTGTAATTCTACTAAAATGATCTGTTTCCAAGCCTTTTTCCTTTTTTAGGCTTTTGAAACAGTGGCTGAGAGATTTATAGAATAGTAGCGGATTAAGCAAGAATATAGAGAGATTTAGGTGAGATTAATGAAAAACTAAAGAAAAGAAGAGAGAATCAAGAGATTTAGAGAGAAAGAGATGTATTCTCATTTTCTTAGATCTATAGAAAGCTGCTACATGTGTTTAAGTAAGAAGACAAAGAAAACCCTAACATATATGGGCTTACTAAATACCTTATAAAGTTTTATAAAGTTTATAAAATCTTATAAAGTCTTATAAAGTCTTTTAAAGTTTTCTAATTGGATTCCCACCAGAAAAGCTGAGAATGATCCATCTTGTTTAACAGTGGCTAATGTAATATACAATATAATTCAAATTTTATTTTAAAGAATATAAGTTGCTTCTTTTGTGGGCAAAAAACAGGTCATACAAAAGCTCGTCGTTAGTCTTTACAAGTTTCAGAGGACAGTAATATATAAAATCATCAAATTATATCGAAAACCCATTGAGATACACAAAAGCGTGTGTTCAAGAGGAAAGAATTGTACAAGAATAATCTATAACATGTTGCATCTAATTGTGTCGATGTTACATGGGATCTTCTTCGTCCATCTACTATAGTCATAACAGGATGTTAAAGCAAGACTTAAAGATGATGGATCCGAGTCTGAAGTTACAGAAACGTGGATTAAGCAATAAATTGGAGATGATGAAAATAAGTTATGCCCAAAGTAGCTTATGATGTGGAAGTGGGTTTTGTTTTTTTTTTGCGAATCCTAAAAGATTATTGTGTTGTGCTGATTCTACGTTAGTCTTAGAAGAATGGAGTGTGTAAAATAGAGAAAATTTTATAAAAGAAGTAACGTTCATATGTAGAAAAGCATGCTTTTGAATGAATAATGACTTGGTTTATTTTTCTGTTGAAAGAAAAAAAAATTATTTAATATTTCAAAACGAGTGTTAAAGTGGAATACTTTCTCGCGACAGAAAAAATATTCACTGCTGGTGATCTAAATGACGATCCCAAATAGACAAATAATATAGAAATCTATCTATACACTATTATTTGCGAGGTTAAAAATTTTAGGTGTCGTTCCCACAACAATTGTTCTACATGGCATTAATGAAAAAATATTATTTATCGTTTTAATTTGTTTTGATAGATCGATCATTAATCCTACGTGTAAAAACTTGTGACTTGGCTTTTTTCTTCGATAATGGGCTACAGAATTTGTTCATGGGCCAGCGATTTTGTTTTCACTCATAGCCACCGATTCTGGTAATAGGGCACCAACGTCGAAACCCTAAACTCTAAAGCATATATCCTACTATATATACATGTATTATCTACATATATTTTTACATACAACAACCGTCTTCAAGGTCTAGCAATTTTTACAAAACTCGTCCACCTCTATTACACGAATACATCTTTTTTATATCCCAATCTGGTTTAAAATATATCGTTTGTTTAGTTGGTTGTTCTTCCATGCTAACCTTTGAATCGTTTTGTTCTGATCGAGATTCTTTTATGCTAACCAGTCAAATATCTATGTTTTTTCTCTATCATGTTCTATATTACTATGCATCACAACTATCTTATTTTTTAACCCCTGTTTTACTCTCTATGCGATTGGTCATCGAGATATCATATTTGTGTTCTTTCTTTTGCTTTGTAATTCTATATATAAAATTCGATGCTTCAGTATTAGATATTCATGTTTCTCTTTATTAAATTTTTCTTATGGTTATATTTGATATTATTCGTAAATCTAAATTGACCTGAGCTTCTTTATTGTTTTCCTTGAACCTAGAGTTCATCGTGCAAACCATATGTGATTGGTTCAAACTTTTGCAATCATATCTTCAAATGAATCTAACATGTAATTGTAAATAAATCATTAGTACTTTTTTTGTCAACAACTTATTAGAACTTCTAATTTTCTTAATTGATATTCGTAAACTCTCTAATTTATTATTTTGATATTCTTAGAAGGATCAAAACCATAGAAATGAGTTTTTTTGTGTGTATAATTCATGTTTTAGTTTAGGTTTGTATTAATTTTTCTGGTAACATATTGTGAATGAATGTTATTTATTGTTTGATTGTTTGATTGTTCTTTGTTTCTCCTTGGGTTCTACTTTACATTTTCTTTATATTGTTGTTTATGTTTATTTTTATTTCTAAATATAATTTATGGTTTTCGTGGTAGCTTTTGTGGACAAGTAAAAAAAAAAAAGAGTAACCAGTTCAGATTAATTTTGGTTTCATAGTTTACTAAAGATATGTAACATGAACAAAACGTCTATTGTTTTATAACATTCCCATTGTTTTCTACCCAAAGGCAATTATGTTGGTTCTGGAAAAAATGTTTTATAGTTTTGATTTTTACCCAACACATTCTTTTATCAGAAAAACATTAAATTACTCTCAAGATTAAACTTATCAGGCATTAAAGCAATATCTTTGTTGGTAAGTCGATGAATGAGAATGTGATGTCTCATAACTTCAAAGAGCAAAGGAAAAATAAGTGACAACGAGACTAGATTCGGTGTGAGTAGAATCTTTACGCATGTTAAGTACTTGTTGATATACAACAATCGTATTGAGAACAGAGTGCAAACCAATTGCAAATTGCACCATCCAATTGGTGTTAAATTATATTATGGTTAATCCCTGACCCATTTCTTAGTTTCATCATTTGTTAATGAATCATCAGTTTTTTTTAACCCCTGATGAGAGATAAAATCAGCTGAAGGAAGGAGAGTCACCAATACAGAGGAAGAAGAATTTTTGCTATAAAATATTCAGGTCTTAATTTTCATCATCCTTGTAATTTGTTTCAGCTTGCTAAAACTACTTTTTTAGTGTTGCAGACTTCATCAGAATACCTAATAAATTGATGATTCTCTGACACCAGAATCTAAGAAATATACTCACACGTGATAAACTGAAATTTTTGTGAATTGCAGAATGAACATACTCACACGTTGCATTTCTCATATGTTTTGATGTCTAACAAGTAATTCTTGTGTCATATAGCTTTGTTGCTTTAAAATTTTAGTTTTTGAATTGAATTTATCTTAAAACAATCCATCCTTTGATCTCTTCTCTAAAACCAAAATCTTACAAGACAAAGCTTATATTGTATCTTCGAAGAAGGTTGAAGAATGAGATGAAATCTCGAGTATGTTTCTATGTTCAAAAAACTCAAATCAGATTGTTATGTGTTTCTGAAGTTCACTGGTTTAGTACTTGAACACGAGCAAACAGAGATTGAACACTCATACATTGAGTTCGACAATACTAAAACGGGTCGGAATCCCTTACTGAAATGCGTGAGGAAAACACAGAAGCTAAAGAAAATAATGGATGAAATGAAAAAAGATAGTTGGGTGGCAAAGAAATGTGTGATTGATATGAAAAATTGGAAAAAAGAGATGACGAAGACTTGAAGGTAATGAAGAGAACAAAATTGAGAAGGAGAAGTTGAGGAGATAAGGCTAAAGCTATATTGTAGAATTTATCATTAATTTAAAGAGAAGAAGAAGACGAAAAAGAAGGGAAAACCTAAGGAGATATAAGTTATGAATATAGAGAGGGAGGTATGGAGAGAGAGAGAGAGATGGAGAAAGAAGGAGAGAGAGGGAGATACAGAGAGAGGGGGAGATACAAAGAGAGGGGGAGAGACAGCGCGATGGAGAGAGAGGGGGAGTGAGGAGATACAAAAAGAGAGGGAGAAGGAAGGAGGGAGATAGAGACAGACAGAGAGAGAGATGAAAACATTGTATGTGCAAGTAAACAAATCAGAATATGAAAACAAGAGAAAATATGAATCAGAATAATAATCATTCTGAAAATATGAATACAATGAAGACTGAGAAGCAGTGAAAAGACAAAGAAAATCAAAATAAAATGTCGGAGACT
>NW_006256369.1:2324-3354 GCF_000478725.1 Eutrema salsugineum | reverse complement strand
TTTGGATTTGATATGACTTTAAGTAAAAAGAGTCCGAGTTATCTGATTTTCATTGGATATCTGAGGTGTATCTAAAGAAAAAAGAAAACATGTAAATGATGCATCTTCCTACCACATTGAGGTCTCTCTACCATCTGTTTCTAGTCTCACAACTCCCCCTTGTCATTATAATGCCAATTTAAATCAGAATATGACCTTTAGTAAAAACAGTCCCAGTTTTTTGATTATCATAGGAGATTTGAGGTGTATCTAAAGGAACCAGAAAACATGTAAATGATGCTTTTCCTTTCACATTTAGGACTCTCTACTTCCTATTTCTAGTCTCACAACTTACCCTTGTCAATATAAAGCCAAAATGGATTAGAATATGACTTTTAGTAAACAGAGTCGTAGTTTTTTTATTTTCATAAAAGATTTGAGATGTATCTAAAGGAATAAGAAAACATAGAAATAATACATCTCCTTCCACATTTAGGACTCTCTACCTTATATTTCTAGTCTCACAACTCCCCCTTGTCGTTATAATGCCAATTTGGATTAGAATATGACTTATAGGAGAAAGAGTCCCAGTTTTCTGATTTTCATTGGATATTTGAGGGGTATCTAAAGGAATAAGAAAACATGTAAATGATGCATCTCCCTAACATATTTAGGACTCTCTACCTTCTATTTCTAGTCTCACAACTCCCCCTTGTAATTATAACGCCAATTTGGATCAGAATATGACGTTTAGTAAAAAGAGTCCTAGTTTTTGATTTTCATAGGAGATTTGAGGTGTATCTAAAGGAATCAGAAAACATGTAAATGATGCATCTCCTTTCACATTTAGGACTCTCTACTTCCTATTCTAGTCTCACAACTTACCCCTTGGTCATTATAATGCCAATATGGATTAGAAATTATGAACTTTTAAGTAAACATAGTCCTAGTTTTCTAATTTCATAGGAGATTTAAGGTGTATCTAAAGGAATAAGAAAACATATAATGATACATTTCCTTCCCTATTTTGGAGTCTCTACCTTATATTTCT
>NW_006256369.1:0-1663 GCF_000478725.1 Eutrema salsugineum | reverse complement strand
GGAACCAGAAACATGTAAATGATGCTTTTCCTTTTCACATTTTAGGACTCTCTACTTCCTATTTCTAGTCTCACAACTTACCCCTTGTCAATATAAAGCCAAAATGGATTAGAATATGACTTTTAGTAAACAGAGTCGTAGTTTTTTTATTTTCATAAAAGATTTGAGATGTATCTAAAGGAATAAGAAAACATAGAAATGATACATCTCCTTCCACATTTAGGACTCTCTACCTTATATTTTCTAGTCTCACAACTCCCCCTTGTCATTATAATGCCAATTTGGATTAGAATATGATTTTTAGTAAAACGAGTCCCAGTTTTCTGATTTTCATTGGATATTTGAGGTGTATCTAAAGGAATAAGAAAACATGTAAATGATGCATCTCCCTAACATATTTAGGACTCTCTACCTTCTATTTCTAGTCTCACAACTCCCCCTTGTAATTATAATGCCAATTTGGATCAGAATATGACCTTTAGTAAAAAGAGTCCTAGTTTTTTATTTTCATAGGAGATTTGAGGTGTATCTAAAGGAATCAGAAAACATGTAAATGATGCATCTCCTTTCACATTTAGGACTCTCTACTTCCTATTTCTAGTCTCACAACTCCCCCCTTGTCATTATAATGCCAATTTGGATTAGAATATGACTTTTAGTAAAAAAAGTCATAGTTTTTTGATTTTCATTGGATATTTGAATTGTATCTAAAGGAATAAGAAAACATGTAAATGATGCATCTCCTTCCACATTTAGGACTCTCTACTTCCTATTTCTAGTCTCACAACTTACCTTTGTCAATATAAAGCCAATATGGATTAGAATATGACTTTTAGTAAACAGAGTCGTAGTTTTTTTATTTTCATAGAAGATTTGAGGTGTATATAAAGGAATAAGAAAACATATAAATGATACATCTCCTTCCACATTTAGGATTCTCTACCTTATATTTCTAGTCTCACAACTCCCCCTTGTCATTATAATGCCAATTTGGATTTGAATATGACTTTTAGTAAAAAGAGTCCGAGTTATCTGATTTTCATTGGATATCTGAGGTGTATCTAAAGAAAAAAGAAAACATGTAAATGATGCATCTTCCTACCACATTGAGGTCTCTCTACCATCTGTTTCTAGTCTCACAACTCCCCCTTGTCATTATAATGCCAATTTGGATCAGAATATGACCTTTAGTAAAAACAGTCCCAGTTTTTTGATTATCATAGGAGATTTGAGGTGTATCTAAAGGAACCAGAAAACATGTAAATGATGCTTTTCCTTTCACATTTAGGACTCTCTACTTCCTATTTCTAGTCTCACAACTTACCCTTGTCAATATAAAGCCAAAATGGATTAGAATATGACTTTTAGTAAACAGAGTCGTAGTTTTTTTGATTTCATAAAAGATTTGAGATGTATCTAAAGGAATAAGAAAACATAGAAATGATACATCTCCTTCCACATTTAGGACTCTCTACCTTATATTTCTAGTCTCACGACTCCCCCTTGTCATTATAATGCCAATTTGGATTAGAATATGACTTTTAGTAAAACGAGTCCCAGTTTTCTGATTTTCATTGGATATTTGAGATGTATCTAAAGGAATAAGAAAACATGTAAATGATGCATCTCCTTCCACATTTAGGACTCTCTCCTTCGTATTTTT
>NW_006256370.1:0-2730 GCF_000478725.1 Eutrema salsugineum | reverse complement strand
TGGGACGCTGTTTAAGAAAGTCATATTCTGATCCAAAATGGTACTATATTGACAATCGGCAGTTTTGAGCTTACAAATAAGAAGTTGAGAGTCCTAAATGTGGAAAGAGATGCATCATTTACTTGTTTTCGTATTCCTTTAGCTACACCAAAACTCTCCTACCAAAATCAGAAAACTGGGACTCTGTTTTAAGTAAAGTTGTATTCTGATCCAAAATGGTACTATATTGACAAGAAGGAGTTTTGAGCTTACAAATAAGAAGTAGAGAGCCCTAAATGTGGAAAGAGATGCATCATTTACTTGTTTTCGTATTCCTCTAGGTACACCAAAACTCTCCTACGAAAATCAGAAAACTGGGACTCTGTTTAAGTAAAGTTGTATTCTGATCCAAAATGGTACTATATTGACAAGAAGGAGTTTTGAGCTTTCAAATAAGAAGTAGAGAGTCCTAAATGTGGAAGGATATGCATCATTTACTTGTTTTGTTATTCCTTTAGCTACACCAAAACTCTCCTACGAATATCAGAAAACTGGGACTCTGTTTAAGAAAAGTCATATTCTGATACAAAATGGCACTATATTGACAAAAGGGAGTTCTGAGATTACAAAGAAGAAGTAGAGAGTCCTAAATGTGGAAAGAGATACATCATTTACTTGTTTCTTATTCCTTTAGCAACACCAAAACTCTCCTACCAAAATCAGAAAACTGGGACGCTGTTTAAGAAAAGTCATATTCTGATCCAAAATGGTACTATATTGACAAGCGGCAGTTATGAGCTTACAAATAAGAAGTAGAGAGTCCTAAATGTGGAAAGAGATGCATCATTTACTTGTTTTCTTATTCCTTTAGCTACACCAAAACTCTCCTACGAAAATCAGAAAACTGGGACTCTATTTAAGAAAAGTTGTATTCTGATCCAAAATGGTACTATATTGACAAGAGGGTTTTGAGCTTACAAGGAAGAAGTAGAGAGTCCTAAATGTGGAATGCATGATTTACTTGTTTTCTTATTCCTTTAGCTACACCAAAACTCTCTTACGAAAATCAGAAAACTGGGACTCTGTTTAAGAAAAGTCATATTCTGATCCAAAATGGTACTATATTGACAAGAGGGAGTTTTGAGCTTACAAAGAAGAAGTAGAGAGTCCTAAATGTGGAAGGATATGCATCATTTACTTGTTTTCTTATTCCTTTAGCTACACCAAAACTCTCCTCCGAATATCAGAAAATTGGGACTCTGTTTAAGTAAAGTTGTATTCTGATCCAAACTGGTACTATATTGACAAGAGGGAGTTTTGAGCTTACAAAGAAGAAGTAGAGAGTCCTAAATGTGGAAGGATATGCATCATTTACTTGTTTTCTTATTCCTTTAGCTACACCAAAACTCTCCTCCGAAAATCAGAAAATTGAGACTCTCTTTAAGAAAAGTCATATTTTGATCCAAAATGGTACTATATTGACAAGAGGGAGTTTTGAGCTTACAAAGAAGAAGTAGAGAGTCCTAAATGTGGAAGGATATGCATCATTTACTTGTTTCTTATTCCTTTAGCTACACCAAAACTCTCCTACCAAAATCAGAAAACTGGGACGCTGTTTAAGAAAAGTCATATTCTGATCCAAAATGTTTTACCATTCCACAAGGGGCAGTTATGAGTTGAGCTTACAAGGAAGAAGTAGAGAGTCCTAAATGTGGAATGCATCATTTCCTTGTTTTCTTATTCCTTTAGCTACACCAAAACTCTCTTACGAAAATCAGAAAACTGGGACTCTGTTTAAGAAAAGTCATATTCTGATCCAAAATGGTACTATATTGACAAGAGGGAGTTTTGAGCTTACAAAGAAGAAGTAGAGAGTCCTAAATGTGGAAGGATATGCATCATTTACTTGTTTTCTTATTCCTTTAGCTACACCAAAACTCTCCTCCGAAAATCAGAAAACTGGGACTCTGTTTAAGTAAAGTTGTATTCTGATCCAACCAGGTACTATATTGACAAGAGGGAGTTTTGAGCTTACAAAGAAGAAGTAGAGAGTCCTAAATGTGGAAGGATATGCATCATTTACTTGTTTTCTTATTCCTTTAGCTACACCAAAACTCTCCTCCGAAAATCAGAAAACTGAGACTCTCTTTAAGAAAAGTCATATTTTGATCCAAAATGGTACTATATTGACAAGAGGGAGTTTTGAGCTTACAAAGAAGAAGTAGAGAGTCCTAAATGTGGAAGGATATGCATCATTTACTTGTTTCTTATTCCTTTGGCTACACCAAAACTCTCCTACCAAAATCAGAAAACTGGGACGCTGTTTAAGAAAAGTCATATTCTGATTCAAAATGGTACTATATTGACAAGCGGCAGTTATGAGCTTACAAATAAGAAGTAGAGAGTCCTAAATGTGGAAAGAGATGCATCATTTACTTGTTTTCTTATTCCTTTAGCTACACCAAAACTCTCCTACGAAAATCAGAAAACTGGGACTCTATTTAAGAAAAGTTGTATTCTGATCCAAAATGGTACTATATTGACAAGAGGGTTTTGAGCTTACAAGGAAGAAGTAGAGAGTCCTAAATGTGGAATGCATCATTTACTTGTTTTCTTATTCCTTTAGCTACACCAAAACTCTCTTACGAAAATCAGAAAACTGGGACTCTGTTTAAGAAAAGTCATATTCTGATCCAAAATGGTACTATATTGACAAGAGGGAGTTTTGAGAACATGATGGCGAAACACATG
>NW_006256371.1:2961-3798 GCF_000478725.1 Eutrema salsugineum | reverse complement strand
AACTTTTACACACCTATGGCATTTGACACGACCACTTGCCACGGAGCTTAACCAAGAGCTACTAGACCGTGGCAATCCAAGAAGTTCATCACCCAAACCCAGAAAAGAAGAGACACGGCCACTAGACATGGTGTAAATCAAGCCATGGCAACCTTGATCATGAAGAATCTGTCCAAGAACTTTGACACTATCAGTTTGCCACGGTTAGTTTGCCACGGTCTGTCCAAGTATCATCTGACCGTGGCAAACCACACCACTATCCATCAAAGCCGGGTTAGGACCCAGTTTGTCCTGGACTGACCCGGTCCGCAAGAGACACTATATATGCTTTTTAGGGTTTTTTCCAAGACTTAAGCTTTGTTTTCTCTTGTTTCTCTTTCCCCTTTTGTTAAAAAACGAGTTTGTTAAGAGATATCTGAAGGGATTTGATCATTCCAAAGCTGTTTCTTATCATCTCATCATCTCATTTCTGCTTCTAATCATGATTAACATCATCTCTTGCAAAAAATTAGATGTGTTCTTCATGATTAGTGAGTAGTCATCTTTTAAGCTTCTAGGTGTGTAGATTAGGGTGCTTAGATGTAGATTAATGTTTGTTTAAGCTTAGATTCTCTTCTCCTTTCCTTAGTTAGCTGATCCTAATGCTAGATCTCTCATTATAAGCTTGATCTAGAACTTACGCATTTCTCCACCCACAAGGTGTTTGATGAAATGCCTGAATGAGCTAACTTAAAGGGTTTTTGCCTTTTTCATCATGGGAATGATTGTTAAATGCATGAATGACATATTATACTGTTTCTTATGCTCATTGATTCATATTTCACAAATGATGATTTG
>NW_006256371.1:2010-2861 GCF_000478725.1 Eutrema salsugineum | reverse complement strand
CATTTCCGAATCGCGTCACCGGAAGATCTTGCCGGCCGATTCAGCTCACAAGGTCTTCCGCAAAGTTGGAGATAATTGAGTCAAGAACTCAGGACAGGTTGAATCAGGGCATTTGGAGCACTGAGCTGAAAGATACGGTCACCGGAAGACAGACCTCTCTCGCATCCATTCCGGAGCAATCCGATACTCCTGAATGATCGCCTGTCCGGGGAACCTTCCGGTCCGATTCAGTAGTCGGGTGCTTCATTAAAGTTAGAGAGCATTGGATCACGGTTCCAGAGCAAGTAGAATCATGGAATTCGGACGCGTGAGCAGAAGGTTAAGCTCGTCGGAAGAAACTCCTGTCTCGCTGCCGTTTTGGACCAAGCCGATGAGCTCCGACGATTTCGAAGGACAGTGCACTTCCAGACCGATTCAGTTTACGGGGCCTTAATGAGAATCAGAGATATTTGAGTCCTCTTTCCAGAACATCCAAGATCATTCAATTCGGAGCTATGAGCAAGAAGATACGGTCTCCGGAATGGACACATGTCTAGACGCCTCTCTCTGATCGTGTAAATGCACTGCGAAGATGAGCCCTCCAGGAAGCCTTCCACTTCCCAAGCACCGAAGCTTCCTTCACCAAAGTTAAAAGTATATGAGTGCTCTGTCCTTTGAAAGCGGAATAACACAATTCGGACAAGTATCTTAAAGTTACACTCTCCAGAATGCGAAGTGGTCCAAACAGCCCTGAATGATGCGAGCTAAGTGAAACATGCCACGATGGAATGCCACGGTCCACACTTGGCCGTGGCACTTATTTGCAATCCTTCGGCGTTTGACACGATCTGAATGCCACGGTACACACTTGA
>NW_006256371.1:0-1057 GCF_000478725.1 Eutrema salsugineum | reverse complement strand
TGGTTGTTAGACTTGATTAAGTGATTTGCAAAGGGATTATTGTCATGGGAATGAATTAATCTGATTAAGAAGCCTAGCCTAAAGAGTAGCAAGTGTTGCATTATGTTCTTAGCATCATGATTCAATATCTAAAGCACCCTAATCAATGATCACATCTAGAGGTTTAGCTTTTATCATTTGCTTAATCACCATCATCTTTTTTTGTTTGCTTGCTTAGTTCATTAATCATAGCTGGTTTGTTCCTTGTTTTATGCTTTCTTGTTACTTTGTTCACACCAAAACTCATCTTTGATCACTTGACTTAAAAACTTATCACATACACTAGTGCCTAACTACCACACATATGAATTGACACCCCTTATACTACTTTGACAAGGGGATTGATAACCCTTATTAAGGCCTTGAAAACCTTAGTTATCAATTGGGGCCGTTGCCGGGGATCGAACCCGGTTCACCCGCGTGACAGGCGGGAATACTTACCACTATACTACAACGACGCCAAATTGATAGTAGGAATTTTTCAATCCTTGATCAATTCCTCAACTACTCATGTCATTGTAGCACTTGAGGTATCAATCCAAATGGAGAGATTCTAGACACTAAGACTATGAGGATCAATTCTTAATCCAAGTCTAACTAAACAGATGAGTTGGTAACCAAGATTATCTAAAAGCATATAATAAAACAAGCAAGAACAAACAGTAATTTGGAATTAAACAAGCAAGAGAAACTAAACAAATACTCAAATTCAAATAAAGAGAAAGCTAAACCTCTAGATGTGATCATTGATCAGGGTGCTTTAGATGTGAATTCATGATGCTAAGCAAACAATGCAACACTTGCAAATCTTTAGTCTAGACTTCCAATTCAGATTAATTCATTCTAATGACAGAAATCCCTTTGTTAATTACCAATTCAAGACTAATTCCGATTAGATGAATAAACAATCAACAAGCATAGGGGTCCAAGTCTAAAATGACCAGACAGCCTCTTTGTGCATCAAAATAAGAGCTAAGAAAGGCTGAATCTTATACAGAAAGATAAAGCAAGCATCACA
>NW_006256372.1:968-2864 GCF_000478725.1 Eutrema salsugineum | reverse complement strand
GGATCATAATACGACTTTTATTAGAAAGAGTCCCTGTTTTCTGACTTTCATAAGAGAATTGAGGTGTATCTAAAGGAATTAAAAACATATAAATGATGCATCTCCTTCCATATTTAGAAGTGTCTACCTCTTATTTCTAGTCTCAAAACTCTCATTTGTCAATATAAAGCAAATTGGGATCATAATACGACTTTTATTAGAAAGAGTCCCTGTTTTCTGACTTTCATAAGAGAATTGAGGTGTATCTAAAGGAATTAAAAACATAGAAATGATGCATCTCCTTCCACATTTAGGAGTGTCTACCTCTTATTTCTAGTCTCAAAACTCTCATTTGTCAATATAAAGCAAATTGGGATCAGAATATGACTTTTACTTGTAAGAATCTCAGTTTCTGACTTTCATAAGAGAATTGAGTTGGATTTAAAGGAATTAGAAAAAATGGAAATGATGCATCTCCTTCCACATTTAGGAGTGTCTACCTCTTATTTCTAGTCTCAATACTCCCATTTGTCCATATAAAGCAAATTGGGATCAGAACATGACTTTTACTAGAAAGAGTCCCTTCTTTCTGATTTTCATAAGAGAATTGAGGTGTATCTAAATGAATTAAAAACATGGAAATGATGCATCTACTTCCACATTTAGAATTGTCTACCTCTTATTTCTAGTCTCAAAACTCCCACTTGTCAATATAATGCCCATTGGAATCAGAAAATGACTTTTACTAGAAAGTGTCCTAGTTTTCTGATTTTCATAAGAGATTTGACGTGTATCTAAGGAATTGAAAACATGGAAATGATGCATCTCCTTCCACATTAAGGAGTGTCTACCTCTTATTTCTAGTCTCAAAACTCCCATCTGTCAGTATAAAGCAAATTAAGATCATAATATGACTTTTACTAGAAAGAGTCCCTGTTTTCTGACTTTTATAGGAGAATTCAGGTGTATCTAAAGGAATTAAAAACATGGAAATGATGCATCTCCTTCCACATTAAGGAGTGTCTACCTCTTATTTCTAGTCTCAAAACTCTCATTTGTCAATATAAAGCAAATTGGGATCATAATATGACTATTACTAGAAAGAGTCCCTGTTTTCTGACTTACATAGGAGAATTGAGGTGGATCTAAAGGAATTAGAAAACATGGAAATGATGTATCTCCTTCCACATTTAGAATTTTCTACCTCTTATTTCTAGTCTCAAAACCTCCACTTGTCAATATAATGCCAATTGGGATCAGAATATGACTTTAACTAGAAAGTGTCTCAGTTTTCTGACTTTCATAGGAGAATTGACGTGTATCTAAAGGAATTAAAAACATGGAAATGATGCATCTCCTTCCACATTAAGGAGTGTCTACCTCATATTTCTAGTCTCAAAACTCCCATTGTTCAATATAAAGCAAATTGGGATCAGAATATGACTTTTACTAGAAAGAGTCCCAGTTTTCTGACTTTCATAGGAGAATTGAGGTGTATCTAAAGGATTTAAAAACATGGAAATGATGCATCTCCTTCCACATTTAGTAGTGTCTACCTCTTATATCTAGTCTCAAAACTCCCATTTGTCAATATAAAGCAAATTGAGATCATAATATGAATTTTACTAGTAAGAGTCCCTGTTTTCTGACTTTCATAGGAGAAAACATGGAAATGAGGCATCTCCTTCCACATTTAGTAGTGTCTACCTTTTATATCTAGTCTCAAAACTCCCACTTGTCAATATAATGCAAATTGGGATCAGAATATGACTTTAACTAAAAAAAGTCGCAGTTTTCTGACTTTCATAGGAGAATTGAGGTGTATCTAAAGGAATTAAAAACATGGAAATGATGCATCTCCTTCCACATTTAGGAGTGTCTACCTCTTCTTTCTAGTCTCAAAACTCCCATTTGTCA
>NW_006256372.1:0-868 GCF_000478725.1 Eutrema salsugineum | reverse complement strand
TATGACTTTTACTAGAAAGAGTCCCTGTTTTCTGATTTTCATTGGAGAATTGAGGTGTATTTAAAGGATTTAAAAACATGGAAATGATACATCTCCTTCCACATTTAGTAGTGTCTACCTCTTATTTCTAGTCTCAAAACTCTCATTTGTCAATATAAAGCAAATTGGGATCAGAATATGACTTTAACTAAAAAAAGTCGCAGTTTTCTGACTTTCATAGGAGAATTGAGGTGTATCTAAAGGAATTAAAAACATGGAAATGATGCATCTCCTTCCACATTAAGGAGTGTCTACCTCTTCTTTCTAGTCTCAAAACTCCCATTTGTCAATATAAAGCAAATTGGGATCATAATATGACTTTTACTAGAAAGAGTCCCTGTTTTCTGATTTTCATTGGAGAATTGAGGTGTATTTAAAGGATTTAAAAACATGGAAATGATACATCTCCTTCCACATTTAGTAGTGTCTACCTCTTATTTCTAGTCTCAAAACTCTCATTTGTCAATATAAAGCAAATTGGGATCAGAATATGACTTTTACTAGAAAGAGTCCCAGTTTTCTGATTTTCATAGGAGATTTGTGGTGTATCTAAAGGAATCAGAAAACATGGAAATGAGGCATCTCCTTCCACATTTAGTAGTGTCTACCTCTTATATCTAGTATCAAAACTCCCACTTGTCAATATAATGCAAATTGGGATCAGAATATGACTTTAACTAGAAAGAGTCCCAGTTTTTGGACTTTCATAGGAGAATTGAGGTGTATCTAAAGGATTCAAAAACATGGAAATGATGCATCTCCTTCCACATTAGGAGTGTCTACCTCTTATTTCTAGTCTCAAAACTCTCATTTGTCAATGTAAAGCAAA